>NW_006443568.1:12485086-12487802 GCF_000325575.1 Pteropus alecto | reverse complement strand
CAGCCCAAGGCACGAGTGGGAGGGGTCAGTCTGGGAAAGATTTAGACACTTCGAGAAAGGACAGCAAGACTAATCTGGCTCTTGTCTCACATCAGAGGATCCACGGTCGTGGTGAAGGCACCTGCATGATTTTGTGCCGGGGATTGATGGGAGGATGGGTGCAGATGCACATTATCATCCTTTAATAAGTGCCTACTGTGTGCCACAGGCTTTACATATGTGCATCTTTCTAAGTCGGCCTACGTGCTGTCATTGTTCTCTCCACCTTACAGATGACGAAACTGAGGCTTGAGGTTAACTGACCTGGCCACTGTCACATAACTATCAAGTTGTGTACAGAGCTGTGCACTGAACCCAGGCTCATTGTAGCCCAGGCTCTTGACCAATGGGTCAAATGCTTTTCTGCTTCTAGAATTTGGGGCCAACAGCACTTATCTGTCTTTGTGTCATTGACAGAGGAGACTGTGGAGATGCTGGTTTCTTTGGAGCGCCAACAAAACGCGGGCGCGTGCTGGTGCCGCCCTGTCACATGAGCATTGTCATCACCGTCCAGCATTTACCCGGCCAGTTCTGGGTCCTGTGGCGGACAAGCCTGGGGCTGCTGAAGTGACTGGGTATGGGACCTGCCCCGAGTGTCCTTAGTCTGGCAAGTGAAGAAGGCTGGGGTACTTATGTACCCATAACAGCCTTCAGCAGTGTGAAGTCCTTGCCAAGAAAGAGATGAAGCCATGAGAACTAGAGCTGCTGAGAACACGGTGATGGGGGTCTTCCTGGAGGAGGCAGGCCTGCCTCGGGTCTTGGAGAACAGGGGAAAAAGAAAGGCATTCCAGGTGGGGTAATGGAGGGAGGCCTTTGTGCCCCAGGTGGGGGTCCCCAGGTGCCAGTTGTTGGGTAAGTGAAGGGCCAGGAGGAAGGCTGACCTCCTTCTGCCCAACCTGAGCTGGGCTGCTCACCTTGGACGAGCACCTGGGCAAAGGCCTCCGCTGAGCCCACCCTGTTGGTGACCTGGCAGCGGTAGCGGCCTGAGTCCTCGGGGGCCACGGGCTCAAAGCGCAGCATCTCGTTCCTGGCGGTCACCCTCCTAGGGAGGCTGCCACCCACACGGCTCCACTGGAAGGTGAGCGGGGGTGTCCCGTGAGCCAGGCACTGGAGCTGCACCGTCTCTCCTGCCCGCACCGAAGCGTGCTCAGGGACTGTGGTGGCATATGGTGGGCCTGGAGTAGAGGGACACAGAGGTGGGGGGTGGGCAAGGAAAGAACAGATGTCAGGAGGGCAGCAGGTGACTTGCCACAGGACAAGGGAAACTGAATGGTGAGCCCTGAGGACTAGGGACGAGGAAAGCAAAGGTCCCAGGAGGGGATGTGGGTTTGGGCTAGGCCAGGCTCTGGGGGCCTGAGGTGCACGGGGCCCTCTAGGTGGGGTTTCTGGGGTTTTGTCCAGGGTATACCCTGGTAGGTGGGCTCAGACCTCCACGCAGTATAGACAGGGTAGACCAAAGAGGGAGGATGGGTGCCTTACTCTCCACATGCAGGACGATGGTGGCCTCAGCATATCCAGTAGGGCTAGTGGCATTGCAGATGTACTGGCCTGAGTCCTGCTGGGCTACCCGAGGGATGATCAGTGTGTCACCTTCCAGCTGGTGCTGCCAGGGCAGCGGGGAGCGCAGCTTAGACCAGTGGATGGTGGGTGTGGGGCTGCCTGTTGAAGGGAGCAGAAGAGAGTAGAGATTGCAGGGCTATTCCAGAGACCGGCTGGGAATAGGGATGGTGAGGAAGGGAACTAGGTGATCTTGTGACTTCATAGGAAGCATGAAGTAAGCATCTTAGCCCAGGGGTCCCCAACCCCTGGGCCATGGACCGGTACTGGTCCGTGGCCTATTAGGAATTGGGCCACACAGCAGGAGGTGAGCGGTGGGCTAACGAGTGAAGCTTCATCTGTATTTGCAGCTGCTCCCCAGCGTTAGCATCACCACCTCAGCTCTACCTCAGATCATAAGGCATTAGATTCTCATAGGAATGCTGGTCCCTGGTACCAAAAAGGTTAGAGACCTCTGCTTTAGCCATCACTGTGAGATGCCAGGAGCAGAGTCCCCTCCCCAGACATGACACCATCTTCAGATTTCTTGTGTCTAAAATTCAGGCCCCAGGGCACCACTGCTCTGCCTGTCCTGTGTCCCAGCCCCTGTCCACACCTGTAGCTGAGCAGCGCAGGGTGGCTGTGTGTCCAGCTTCCACAGTCAGCTCGACTTCTTCAACCTGGACCTGGGGGGCCCCTGGGGTCACAGCGCCCGTGTCCACAATCACCTCCACCTGCTTCTGTGCTGTACCCAGTGCATTCTGGGCTAGGCATACATAGGTACCCGCATCTGATGGTTTAGCGGATGAAATCTGGAAGAAAGAAAGGAGGCTGGTTGCATGGGCATTGAGGAGGGACCTTGGCATCGGCCCGCAGCTTTGACTTGGTTTTACCTCGTTATTCTACTCTTCCTTTCATTTTTAACTTTCCTATTTGACTGGCTGCTTGAGGGCTAACACTCTAGACATTCTATTAGTCCATCCACTTACGTGTCCATCAACCCACCACTTACTCATCCACCTCCCACCCATCTACCAATCTTCCCACCAACCCACCCCCCACCCACCCATCTTCCCAACAACCTACGTCCCCACCCATCTACCCATCTACTTACCCATCCATCTATCCACCCATCTTCCAT
>NW_006443568.1:12421853-12484952 GCF_000325575.1 Pteropus alecto | reverse complement strand
GCATCTGCTCAAGGATGGGCCCTGCTGGGCCTCAGACCCAGAGATGAAATGGCCCTGGCCCCTGGCTGGGGGAGCCATGCCTTACCTGCAGCATCGTGTGGCTGTCCACAAGCCCAAATGTCTGCTGCTCCAGGTGGGTGGGGGTGCCGATCCGGGTCCAGCGAGCAGAAGAGCGGGGCTCCCCAGCACTGACACACTCCAGGGTGACAGCCTTTCCCACTTTCACCCGCACAGGGCCCTCGGGGAGCACAGACACCGTAGGGGGCCCTGCCCAGAGGAAGGACACTGTTGATGCATACGCAGGGCTCTGTCGGGCACGCTCGCTGTCGCGGCCCCTTTCTCAGTCACTGTCGAGGGGGCACTAGTCTCCTCACTGCACCGATGTGGACACCGAGGCTCAGAGACGGAGAATGCCCAAGGGGGAGGCAGTGCCAGAGGCAGGACTTAAACCTGGAGGTTCTGAGTTTGGAATCGGGGCTGAAACAGGAAGGCAGAGCCCATGGAGTTGACGCTCCTCACCATGTACACTGAGGTTCACGACACTCTGGGCCACACCGTAGGCATTGGAGGCCACGCAGCGGTAGGGACCATGGTTGCTGGGCCGGGTGCCCACGATGGTGATGACGGAGCCGTTGGGGCTAATATGGACGTTGTCTGTGGGGTTGACATTGGGGAGGGTACGGTCAGCGAGGGTGTCCTCATGCCTTGGTGCCAGTGGCTACACCTCTGCTCCATGCTCTTGATCTCTCTAGCCTGTGTGTGTGTCCAGCTCACAGGGCCACAGATGGCAGATGACAGAGTCCTTGGAGACTCCTGGGTCGAACCCCTCTCGTCCAGATGGGGACACTGAGGCCCCAGAGGGGAAGGACTCTATCCAGGACCACACAGTGAATTTGGTACCATCTCGGCCTCTGCCACCCACAGTGGTGATTGCTATGCATTCCCACCTGCCTCCAGCTCCAACCACCCCACCTGGCTCACCCTCCAGTTCTTGGTTCCGAGTCTTCCACTCAAGGCTGACAGGGGCTGCCCCATCATGGATGAGGCACTTGAAGCTGGCATCTTGGCCTTGCTGCACGGTACTGCTGGGCGGGTCGATGGAGATGACAGGGCTCCTAAGGCCTGGGGAATGAGGTGGGCAGAGGGCTGGGCTCAGCAGGGCTGGGATGGCTCAACCTCCCACCTGAGCTCGAGTCTCCCCTTCTCCCCCTGCCATGGCATCTGCCACACTCACGGTAGGAGGACCCTGCACTGGGTGGGACAGTGACTGTGAAGGAGGCTTCCTGCTCAGGGCCTGCACTGGTAACTACGCGGCACACATATTCGCCGGAGTCGGCAGGGGAGACGTGGTGGAGCCGCAGCTGGGAGCCGTGGGTCTGTTGGAGTGAGGAGCGGACAGCCGTCAGGCCAAAGTATTTGGACAGGACAAATCCCTAAGCCCAGCTATGTCAGTGCCCAAAAGTTCTCCCTTGGGTCTCAGGAGCTCAAGACTTCAGCTGGTGTGGATGAGCTTCATTTACAGACTCCTACACATCCAACCCGCCCACTTTACAGAGGAAAGTGGCTCAGGAAATGATTCAGTAGCAGAGCCAGGACAAAGACCCAGGGGTCTCCACTCCCAGGCTGGTGGGCTCTTCCCTGCAAAAAGTATTTTCTCTCCTGGGGCCCCCAAGCAGGCCAGGGTTTGCATGAGGTTTGGGGTGTAGAAGGCAACTGCAGGTCAAACCTTGCCTGCCCTGGGACTGCCCCACCCTGGCCCTTATACCTGATGCCGGGCAGGGAGGCTGCCCCCACGCTTGTACCATGTGACCTGGGCGTGGGCTTGCCCAGGCACCACGCAGTTCAGGTCCAAGGTCTGCCCTTCAGCCACATGGGACGAGGAGGCTTCAATGTAGATGGGCTGGGCCAGTCCTGGGGCTGTGGGTACAACAAGTGAGTGAGAAAGGCACGGCTCTCGGGGGTGAAGGCAGGAACCTAAGGCGGTGGCAGTGAATGCCAACTGATTCTCCTGGAGGTGCAGTGGCTTGAGAGTGATTGACGTGGCTGAGCGCCATTGACCTAAAGAAGGGTCTTCATTCCCTGGGGGTCAAGATGCCATGATGAGACCCGGCACTGGTCTCCAGTGGGTGGAGGGAGGGGCTGGAGGGCCTTCATGGAACTGAGAGCTGGAACCCCACTGGGAAAGCAGAGAGGAGCAAGGCCAGAAAGGGCCCCCCAAGCCTATGCCCCAGCATCGCCCATGGCTGCCATCACTCACCAGGAATGGGGTCTGGGTTGGAGGCCTCAATTGTGACCAGGACAGAAGCCTCCAGGGTGCCTGAGCTGCCTGTCACTTGACATGAGTACTCGCCAGAGTCAGCTGGGGACACCTGGTTCAGCCTCAGCAGGGGACCATGGACCTGGTCAAAGTTGGAGTAAGAGTGGGGAGAGTGAGCTGGGCGCCAGAGGCCAAGGCCTTAAGATGCCCTAGCCCTCTGGTGCCTGTATCCCAGGACTGTCCTGTACAGTTATATAGGCCACATTTTGTCAAAGGCAGCCCCCTGTGACATCAGACATTGTGGAGTATGTTTATTGAGACATTTGTTCTGGTAGGAGGAAATCCAGTGTCTTGAGTAAGAGGTGTCCTTTTTTAATTTGCACCAAGGTGCTGGGGAGCCAGCGGTAGCCCTGCTGTACCCGGCCTGTTGTTGACCTCTTGACTCCCAGTATTCTCCTGCTGCAATTTCCCCGAAGCTCTGCATATTGGGGCCACCCTCCCTCCTGGGCTGGATTTCTGCAGCACTGCCTGGGCGGGGGTGGGGTGGGAAGTGTCCACATCCTGCTTTCTCCAGCCCCCATACCTGGTGCCGGGCGGGAAGGCTGGCCCCGCGCCTGTGCCACGTGATCTGGGCGTGGGCCTGCCCAGGCACCACACAATTCAGATCCAGAGTCTGCCCTTCAGCCACGTGGGAGGAGGAGGTCTCGATGCGAATGGGTGAGACTCTGCCTGGGGCTGGGGCACAGGAAGAGGTCAGGGAGCTGGGACCCTCACCTCTGTGCCCTCAGCCCCACTCCTGCGTGCCCAGATGTTCTGACCAGGGACTATGGGAAGGTGGCTTGGATTCCCCGTTCCTATCCCGAGGCCTGGAGCAGCTGGGCTAGTCTAGGGGATAGAGGTGCCTCATCCTTCCAGCCCCACTCCAGATGCTGGCCCCACCATCTCCTCCTGTGCTCCGAGTACCACTGGTAGCCAGGACTCAGGGCCAGGCACCTCCACACAGATTACTGAAACTCGAGTAGCAGTGCGTCGCTAAGAACCCAGACTTTGGGGCCACACTTCCAGGGTTCAAAACCCAGCTCTGCCATTTATTAGTTGTGTGACGTTTAGAAAGCTACTTCACCTCTCTATCTGTTTCCCCATCTGTAAAATGGAGAGCACACTCATACCTACCTCCAAGCATTATTGTGAGGATGAAATGGGTTAATATGTGAAAACATAACAGGGCCCAGCACCTAGTAAGTGCTGTATCGTGTTTATTAGCACCTCATGTATTGCTCTCATGTGTCTGCCATGGCCGTGTGCTGATCATTATATTTTCCTTCTGACTTATTTACTTAAAAAAAAAACCTTGAGAGCACACTCATACCTACCTCCAAGCATTATTGTGAGGATGAAATGGGTTAATATGTGAAAACATAACAGGGCCCAGCACCTAGTAAGTGCTGTATCGTGTTTATTAGCACCTCATGTATTGCTCTCATGTGTCTGCCATGGCCGTGTGCTGATCATTATATTTTCCTTTTGACTTATTTACTTAAAAAAACAAAAAACCTGAAATACTTAGCCTCATTATAGGCAATGATTTCCGTGAAACCATGGCAGGTGTAATGTGTTGCTATTTTTTCCCTAATATACCACCTCTAATATAAAAGATGTTTATCAGGACACCACCTAAAAGTCACCCTCACATACGCCTAGATGTGCAGTTCCAGCCTTTAAGGAACTCAGGTAATTGTTGCAAGAGCTCGATCGTCCCCACTTTACAGATGAGGAACGTGAAACGCAGAGAGAAGTCCCTTGTGTCACACCTCAAAGTGTGGACAGAGGAGCTGGGACTCAAGCCCACATATGCCAGACTCCCAAGTCTGTGCTGTCGGCCCTAGAGCTGCACTCCATGCGACCTGCTGGGCCCCTCCCTTCCTCCCTCGTCCAACCTCCCAGCCCCATTGCAGGGACCCTTACCAGGGACAGGAATAGCACTAGAGCCAGAGGCCTCGATGGCGACCAGGACCGAGGCCTCCAGGGGGCCAGAGCTGCTCACCACACGGCACACGTACTCGCCCGAGTCAGCTGGGGACACCTGGTGCAGCCGAAGCCGTGAGCCGTGGGTCTAAGTGGGGACCAGACAGGGAGACAGAGGAGCAAACAGGGCAATCAGAATCCTTGAAGGCCTGGAGTAGGGACTAAACTCTAACCTGGGCAGGTACTGCACCCTACGGGGGCTCTTAGGCCTTCCTGGACAGAGCTTGGGGGACAGGCCTCCAGTTAGGGCCTCCACATCCAGCAGCCCTCCCATTACTTCCTGTCCCCAAACTCCCATACCTGGTGGTTAGCAGGGAGGCTACCCCCACGCTTGTGCCACGTGACTTGGGCGTGGGCCTGTCCAGGGACCACGCAGTTCAGATCCAAGGTCTGCCCCTCGGCCACATCTGAAGATGATGACTCAATTCTGATGGGCACAGCACTGCCAGGGACTGGGGGCACAGAAACATCGAGTCGGGTCTTTGGCCATCATCAGACTTGAGAACAATTAGGTTGGAGGACTCCTAAGCCATAGAAGCCCCCACCCCCAAGGTAATAATAGTTAACACTTGTTGAGCACTTATGGTGAGCCAGGCACTATTTTAAGCACTTTCTGTGTATTAACTCATTTAGTCCTCACAAAATTCATAAGCTTTCTGCGATGACAGAAGTGTTCTATCTGCACTGTCCAATACAGTGGCCACTAACTGCATGTGGCCATTGAGTACTTGAAATACGAAGACGCGAATTTTAAATTTTAACTAATTTAATTTCCACATGTGGCTAGTGGCCTTGGTATTGGACACTCCTGGTCCCTTCCAGGGCCTTCATCAGACTCACCGGAGGGGCTGCCGGCGTTGGGGGAGACCGAGACCACGATGGAAGCCTCCCGGGCATCGATGTTGTTGTTTGCTCGGCACACGTACTCACCGGAGTCGGCCACGGACATCTGGTACAGCCTCAGGTGGGAGCCATGGGCCTGGGGGGCAGGATGGGGAAGGAGGGGGAGAGGGAGTTGAGGGGCCAAGGAGTTACTGGCTGGGTCAGGCCTCCTCCCAAGCCTCCCTCGTAAGACCCACTGAGGCTGCCCACTATCCACCCAGGGTGGGAGGGAGGACAGCCTTGGGACTGCCAGCTAATGCTTCGGGTTCTTTGTCCATGGAGCTGTCCCTGATCTGCCCACCCCAGGAGGCAAAGGTCCCATCCCACTGCTAAGCTCCACTCTGTACCTGGTGTCGGGTGGGAAGGCTGCCCCCACGCTTGTACCACGTGATGGTGGCCTGGGGCTGCCCAGCGACCACACAGTTCAGATCCAAGGTCTGCCCTTCGACCACTGCAGGGGATGAGGACTCGATTTTGATTGGTGGGGAGACACTGGGCACTGGGGACAAAGAGGGTCAGATGTAGCTAGAGTCAGACAACAATGACGGTGCCAGGGACCTCTGTGCATCCCCCTGCACCCACTTCCTGGACACCCGGCCTCATGAGCTCTCACCGTGGGAGGAGCCGCTGCCCTGGATGGTGACAATGAGCGAGGTCTCCTGGGACCCGACACCATTACTGACATGACACACGTACTCGCCCGAGTCCGCTGGCGTCACCTGGGGGATCCGTAGCCGGGAGCCCACGATCTGAGGGGGAGAAGGGATCAGTAGGTGGGGGCAGCACCTCCATGTCTCAGGCACTGCAGCTGCCGCTGGACTCTAGGAGCCTCCCTGCCTTGCTTGGGGCCGACGCCTGCCCTGGCCTCCTTCAGAACTCCCTCAGTGGCCTTCTTGAGGCTTCGGACTGGGGTGGACAGCGCCTCTAGCCTTTGAACTATTCTCACCCATGAGCCCTGCAGAAAGCCTGCTGCAGCTCTCCCCAGGGTACAGCAACTTCACAGTACCCTGCTATGGCTCCTATTACACCGTTGTCGGGTGGCATGTATGCCTCACCCTCTAGCCCGTGAGCTTCCTGAGAGCAGGCACCTGCTCATTCCATTTAGGATACTTAGCGCCAGGCGCAGGACTTGGCCTGGAGCAGGTTCTCGGGGAAATGGAGTGAATGACTGAATCATAAACTGTTGTGTTAAAATATAGGATTCAACTGAGGTTGGAGGGACTTATCTCTGTATCCTCAAAAATGGTCCAGAGCCCATGTACGATAACATTCAATGTTTGTTGAATGACTGAATGAGCACAGAAGAGGTGCTGAGAGTGCCTCTTGATTCCTGTCGGGGCCAGTACATCCAGCTTTTGTCCCCCCTATGTGCTGGCTGGTACCTGGTGTCGGCTGGGTAGGCTGCTTCCACGCTTATACCAGGTGATGGTGTGGGGGGCTTGGCTGACCACTATGCAGTTGAGGTCCAGGGTATGTCCATTGGCCAGGGAGGCTGAGGAGGACTCGATGCGGACGGGGTACACCACACTCTGGGCTGGGAGGGCGAGACGGGAGGCAAGGTGTGGGAGCCGCTGAGGGTGGAGAGGCCATAGCTGCCCCCTGCCATTTGCTATGACACCTGAGACACTCACAGTGGGAGGGGCCGGGGTGCTGCTGGATGGTGACGAGGACTGAGGCTTCCTGAGTGCCTGAGCTGCTGCCCACACGGCACACATACTCTCCAGAGTCAGCTGGAGTCACCTGGGACAGCCGCAGCCTTGAGCCATGTACCTGGGAGGGGCAGGAGGGCAGCAGGCTCAGGGCTGGGCACTGGGGCTCACAGCCAGACTCCTGCCCCATTCCCTGGCCCCTCGCAGCCTGATCCCCCCTGCTGGAGCTTGAAGAAAGCTGTTCCAGGGCGGACCACCATTCGTGACCCTTCAATTCTCCTGTCTCGGTGTCGAGACTGGGTTAAGCAGAAAGAAGTGGGACCATAGGGGACCAGCATTTGTTGATGTGCTAGGGCAGGTGAAGTGGGCAGGTGAAGTGGGCAGCATGAGCACATTTGACAGACGAGGACACTGAAGATCAGGAAAGGTCAAATGGCTGGCCTAAAGTCACGCAGCAGGCCAGAGGCAGGGAGTAGCATCTGAACTCGAATATGCATGAATTCAAAGCATATGCTCCTTATTTTGTAGTAACGAGGATCCTTCAGCCCCCGCAACCCCGCATTAGCTCCCTGCTTCCTACCTGGTGCCGGGCGGGGAGGCTGCCCCCGCGCTTGTGCCACGTGACCTGGGCGTGGGCCTGCCCAGTAACCAGGCAGTTCAAATCCAGGGTCTGCCCTTCAGCCACGTGTGAGGAGGACGACTCAATCCGGATTGGGAGGGTAACCCCCAGTGCTGAGGACAGATGGCAGAGAGTCAACCCCCAGCTGGGAGGAGAGCAGGATGGGTGAATGAGTGACGGTAGAGGCTATTGGTCTCATGGGATCCTCCCATTGCTGGAGTGGGGAGCCTCCTCCGGTGGGGCCCCCAGCCCTGCCCTCCCCTCCCCTCAGTGTCACTCACCAGGCACAGAGCCTACAGGCTCAATGGTGACCAGGACGGAGGCCTCCAAGGGAACGGAGCCACCCACTACGCGGCACACGTACTCGCCCGAGTCGACTGGGGACACCTGGTGTAGTCTCAGCAATGAGCCGTGGGTCTGGCCGGAATGGAGGTGAGGTCAGAGGGGACTACAGGACTCTTGTACCTATAACCTGCAAACCTGCCTCACTCTCTGACCCCCGAGGCCTCAGCACAAGCTCTGTCCTGTTTATGGGTGTGGAAGATGGGGTCTCATTCCAGGAGTTGGGGGTGGCTAGGAGGCTCCATGGTGAACTGGGCAGACACTAATACTGTATCCATGGTGACACACCTTTTAATGTTTCTGAAGTCCAGATGCTTCTTACGATAAATAATCTTACAATTGCAAATAGCAGCTTTTTCTCTCTTAGAGGCACATAAAATAATGGTGCACTTTACAATCAATGGCATCCTAAATTCTATAAGATACAGTAAAAATGATAGCTAATGGTCAATGGGGTCCAAGCCTTCTCATCTCAGAGGAACCTCCAGCATTCCCCATCTCTGACCTCAGCACCCAAGGGTCTCCCTCCTGTACCCTTCTCGGTCCACCTATCCTCCAGTCCTGTACCTGGTGCCGGGCGGGGAGGCTGCCCCCACGCTTATGCCACGTGACCTGGGCATGGGCCTGCCCAGGCACCACGCAGTTCAGATCCAGGGTCTGCCCTTCAGCCACGTGAGAGGAGGAAGACTCGATGCGGATGGGCTGGGTGCCACCAGGAGCTGGGCAAGAAGACAGTCACTAGGTCACTCCAGTTCTTCCCCACTATTCCCTTTCTCCGTCCCAGCCCAGCCTGGTAGCCCTACTCACGGTAGGCAAAGTTGGCCCCCTGGGTCCCAGTTACTGTGACTGTGATGGAGGCCTCCACACCATTGCTGGCCCGGCAAACGTACTCGCCAGCATCAGCTGGTGATGTCTGGAAGATGTAGAGGCGGGAGCCACGGACCTGGGCAGCATGAGCACAGGGGTGTGAGAGAGAGGCTTCCCAGAGCTCAGCAGATGCACCTCCCTTTCCCCGCTCCTCTGAACTGGGAACTGCCAGCCCCTTAGCTCAGGAGCCAGGAACCCTGCAACCCACTGTCCACGGCCTGGCTGGCCCTCTCCCACCTTTCTACCAACACGTACCTGGTGCCGGGCAGGGAGGCTGCCGCCACGCTTGTACCACGTGACCTGGGCATGGGGCTGTCCTGCCACCACACAGCTCAGATCCAGGGTCTGCCCCTCAGCCACTGTGGAGGATGAGGACTCGATCCTGACAGGTGGGACAGGTCCTGGGGCTGTGGGGACAGGGGTGAGGGTAGTAGATGCCCTTCAGAAGAGATGGAAAGAACTGGCTCCTTGGAGCCAGCTCAGCTTTGTCTTCTGAGGCCAGGCCTCAGGGGTTTTGTAGCCTGGGCTTGATGTCCTCAGCTGAGCCTCCCTGAGGGGAAGGCTGGGACAGGGGTGGAGCTTTGCAGAGAGGACTGAGGAAGCGGGAGAGATGAGGGTAGTTGAGGCTGGGACAGAGGAAGAGGAGGCAGCAGCAGAAACATGAGGGATGATGTCGCCAGAGGGAAGACTGATGGAAAGATGGTGGATTACTCAGAGAAGCGGAGTCTGCCTGGGCTGGGCCCTGTGGCCAGCTCCAGCGTGGGCCTCCTGCCCCATGTCACAACAGGAGTCCCTAGGACCTAAGCACCTTGGAAGGGTCTCAGCCTCCTCCAGCTTGCCTTGTCATAGGTAGTCACTCACCAGGGATGGAGCCAGTGCTGGAGCCGGAGGCCTCGATGGTGACCAGGACAGAGGCCTCCAGGGTCCCAGAGCCAAGGACTACGCGGCACACGTACTCTCCTGAGTCAGCTGGGGATACTTGGTGCAGCCGCAGCAACGAGCCATGGGTCTGAGCGCAAACAGGGAAGGTTGGGAGGGGCCAGAGTGGCCCTATGCAACCCCTCCGGCAAGCTGGCCCTGGGGGGCTTCTGTACCTGGTGCCTAGTGGGGAGGCTGCCCCCACGCCTGTGCCATGTGACCTGGGCATGGGCCTGCCCAGGCACCACGCAGTTCAGATCCAGGGTCTGCCCTTCAGCCACGTGGGAGGAGGAGGACTCGATGCGGATAGGCTGGGTATTGCCCCGAGCTGGGGCTCCGCCAGGAGCTGAGGCATAGAAGAGCACACAGGAGCTGGGTCAGATGGGAGACCTTTCGGGGCCTGGGACCGTGCTCTTCCGTTCAGCATGGCCAGCCATACCCCTTCTTCCCTCCCCTACCTCCAACTCAGAGTTCAAGGCCCATTTGCCCACACCTTGATCTGTGATGAGCTGCTCTGGCCTGTAGGGAACCAGAGTCCTTTAGTGCCCAGGCTAAGCCAGACGATGCAGACATTAATGCCACAACTCCCTTCTACAGAACGTTTGCCATGTTTTCACTCCACATGGTAGTAGCATTGTCCTCATTTCACAGATAAGGAAGCTGAGGCCCCAAAAGGTAAAATAACCCATTCAAAGCTGAGAAGGGGTAGAGCTAGGATTTGAACTCAGGTCAGCCTGACTCCCAACTCTGTGTTTAACCTAGATTCTGCTGCTTACTGATGAATTCTGAAAACAGTACCCTCATGATGGGGTCCCAGGTAAGCCAGATCAACCTTATCCCCAACCTCAGTCCCCTCATCTCTTCAAGTAGGGAGTGGAGAGTCAAAGCCTGTCTAGTGCCCCCTCTTGTCCTGATGTCCCCGAAGAGGCCACAGGCACCTTCCCTGGGAATAGTGGAGAGATCCCAGCGTGGGCCCTGCCCAGCCCCACCTGGCTCATCTGGGGTGTAGCCGGGGCCTGAATGGGTGCCATGGAGGACAGAGATGGTGATGGAGGCCTCCTTGGAGCCTGACCCGTTCTTCACTCGGCACACGTATTCTCCAGAATCGGCTGAGGAAACCTGGGAGAGCCGTAGCCGGGAGCCGTGAATCTGGGCCAGGTGGGAACAGAGGTATGTAAGGATGGGGAGGGGGCCATGGTCACCATTCCTTTTGAGCCTCAATGAGCCATTCATCAAGCTCTCACTGGCTCCGGTGAGCTATCCTGTGCCAGAAGCTGGAGAGGGAGGGAAATAAGGGCTGGCCCCTGCTTGTGGAGAGGGCAAGGCCTGCGTGAAGCCTCCCCACGTACAAGACCACCCCCAGATCCCCTGCCACAGGCTCAGGGACCCTCGTACCTGGGCGTGGGGAGGCAGACTGCCCCCTCGCTTGTACCATGTGACCTGGGCTTGGCCCAGCCCTGCCACCACACAGTTGAGATCTAATGTCTGCCCTTCAGTCACAGAAGGTGATGAGGACTCAATCCTGACCGGCAGGGAGCTGGCACCTGAAGCTGGGGACAGAAGGGGAGTAAGTAGGCCTCAAGGGAGTCATGGCTTGCCCTCCCCACTCTTTTATCCCCCAGAGGACTCGCACCTGGAAGGACGATCACCTGGATCCGGGCCTCCGCAGTGCCCGCAGGGCTGGTGGCCACACAGAGGTAGAAGCCGGCGTCAGCAGCTGTGATGGCCGGGATGAGCAGTGTGGCGATGTCTGTGTGCTCAGACCGGGCCTGCCACACAGTGAGAAGGGTGAGCTGTCGCCAGAGGGGCTGAGGCAGGCTGGCATGGCACGGGTGGGCGGAAAGGGCATAAAAGGTAGAGGCAAGCACAAAGCCAATCAACGTTAGGGCTGAGCTGGACACCAAGGGGGGTGGAGCCAGATAGCAAACCACGAGGCTGACAGCTACTATCTGCCAGGAGGATGTCTGAGCAGGTTACCATCTTGGAAATGAAGGGAACCAGAAGTGCAGGTGGGAGGGGCAGGTGGCAAATGCTGGGACTTTGCTGAGCCTGTGGGCCTGGCCTGGATGGACTTCCTTACCTGTTGGGGAAGGCTGCCCCCTTCCTTCCTCCAGGTGATGGTGGCACTGGGCACACCTGCGGCCCTGCAGTACAGCCTGACAGTGCGGCCTTCATGCACCTGGGTTCTCTCTGGGCTCACCTGGACCCTAGGCCCATTGCCCCCTGCAGACAGAGCCCTGTGAGAACTTCTCTGTGCTGCCCATATGCTCCCAGCCACCCCCTCGGCCATGTCCTCTCACCGTGCACGTGGAGCACAGCCCTGGCCACATGCTGCCCTACGCCGTTGTGGGCTTGGCACAGGTACTGGCCTTGATCCGAGGGCTCAATGGCTGGCAGGCGCAGGATATTCCTATGGATTTGTGCCTTCTGAGGGAGCTGGCCACCAGGGCCCCCTGACATGGAAAAGTACGGTCAGCACCCACTGGGACTGGCATTACTGGGCCCCCCTGAAGTTGCAGGCCCCACAGACTAGCATCCTGCCCTTGGCCTCCCACAATCCGCAGAGCCACGTTCTGGATGTCATTGCTGGCACAGCCTCACCTGTCCACTCTAGGGTGGGCATGGGGTTCCCCGTGGCACTGCAGCGGAACTCGGCCATCTGCCCAGGCTGCACTGTGAGCTGTGGTGGGTGGATAGAGACAATGGGGGCAGATGGGGTGCCCGAGGCTGATGGGGGAGGAGAAAGAACACATGGTCAGGAGAACTTGTCGTCTGACCCATGGCAAGAGCCTCCTTGCTGCTCTCTGTGCTTCCACTCAAGCCCCTAATGGCTGTTTGTCCACAGAGGAGCCAGAGGGAGCTTTTGCAATGTCAATAGGATCTTGTTACTTCCTGTCTGTGGCTCCCTATCACTTTTAGGATAAAACTCGAACTCCCTGCTGTGATCCCTCTCGAACTGCTGCACTCACCTCTGCCTACATCTTCAAGTTCCTCACCCACCTCCCTGCCATAGCTCCAGCCACACTGGCCTTTCCATGCCTCAAACACATCAACATACTCCTGCTTAAGGGCCTTTGCATATGATGCTTCCTCTGCCAAGAACATTCTCTGCCAGCTCTTTAAGTGGCAGAGAACGTTTCCTTCCTTCAGGTCTCAGCTCAGATGTCACCTCCCCAGAGAGGCCCTCCCTGACCACTCCATGTAGAGTAGCTCACCCTTTTCCCATCTCATTTCTCACTTTCCCATCATGGTTTATTCCTTTCCCAGCATGCATCGCTGTGTGTAATTATGTTGTTTGTTTATTTCCATGCTTACTGTCACCTTACTAGAACATGTAATTTGACCAGAGCTCCTATTCGCCATTGTTTCTTTAGAATCTAGGCCAGAACCTGGCAGACTGTGGATGCTCAGAAAGTGTCATTGAATGAAGAAGTTTGCTAGTCTTGGGAGGGATGGGGAAAGGCCGGGAGCGGATGGGTCAGGCATGGACATGAACAGTGTACCTTGCACATGCAGCGTGGCTGTGCCCTGGTCCATGGCGAACATGTTGGAGCCGGTGCACACGTAGGTGCCTGCATCACTTGGCTGGACATTGCGAATGGTCAGGATGCCGTTGAAATCCATGGCTCGGGCTGGTAGTTTCCCATTGTGCAGGCGGGTCCACACCAGGGTGTAAGCCGGAGACTGCAGGCAGGGCAGGGGTATAGGGTGGGGGTTAGGGCCGGTGCTTGGAGACCCCAGAAGACAGCCTTCCCGATGGCCACTCCCCGCCCTGCCCACCTTGCTCTTGGCTGTGCAGATGAAAGTGACGTCAGCTCCAGGACGTACGCTCTGGCTCCGCTGCTCCTCGACCGTCACCGTGATGGGCTTGCTTGGAGCCTCTGTAGGGACGGGAGGCCCCCCAGTGAGTCATCCTATCCAGGTGCCACTTCCTTCCAAGTCTAGTTTAGATTCTATTCCACTCCCTGGCATCTCCCTCCCTCATCCATCCGAACTCCATTACCCGCCTTTTAGTCTGCTGGCACTGAGCAGCCAGCGGGCTGTGATCAGAGAACATCACACCATGAGCCCACTTGGCTTTGATTCATGACCACAGACCACAAATGAGCTCTTAACATTTTGCACTTCACTCCAACTGGGTTTCTGTCTGGTTCGAGTTTCTATCCTCCCTAAAACCATTTCACACCTCCTCCCCGTCTTCCGCTTTCATAGCTAATTGCTTTAATTCATACGGTTAAGAAAATTGAAACTACGAGTCAGGAGTTTTCCAATCTTCCCAAATCTGCCCACCTCCCTCCTTTTTGGTCCCTGAAGAATGAAACTCTCCCTCCAACCCCCACCCACCTTCTGAGTGCTGGAGACTCCCCACCGCCAAGGACTTCCGCCCTCCGTTGTGCCCTCTCTTGCTATATCAGTCTCTCCTCTTCCTCTCCATGGGATCATCCCTCTCCACAGACAAATACGTTGTAGAATTTCTCATCCCTGAAAAGGCCCCCTTGACTCCATACTCCCTCCAGCTACTACTGCCCCATTTCTTAGCCTCCCCTCAGAGCCAAACCTCTTAAAAGAGTTGTCTACACTTGCTGCCTTCCCATCCATTCTTTGCCTCACTCCAAATTGACTTCTACCCCTACTCTCCACTGGAAACTGCCCTTGTCAAAGCCCAACCTCCAAGGATTGTTTCTCTGCCATGTCTCACTTCTCGGGGGCATCTGGTGAGGCCAATCTCTCCTTCCTACGAGCCTTCTCTCCTCTTGGCTTCCAACACACACCTCTCTCAGTCTCCTCCTAGCTTACTCACCCCAACTGCTCAATCTCTTTTTCTGTAAAAAAGACTCTTCGACTTGACATGTTCCCTTGGGGCTCTGGACCTGCACTCTCCCTGGTAATTTCATCCTACTCCGTGGCTTTAAACTTCATCCCTAAGGCAATAGCTCCCAAATTCATCTCTGGCCAGGGCCTCCTTCCTAAGTTCCAGTCCCACATGTCCAATGCCTGCCTGATGTACCTACTTAGATGTTTCCTCAAACATCACAAACTTTAACGAGTTCAAACTGGTGATTCCCTCTGACCTGTTTGTAGCAGGTGCTGACAGTGCCCTGCTCAGTCCCTCACCCTGTCACTTCGCTGCCACCCTGCCTGACTTCTGCCAGTTGCTGTACTTTGTGGCACAAGGGCTTTCTCAGGTCACCAGAGACCACTGTGCCTGCCCACGAGGTGGAACAGAATACAGGAAAATTGACGCTCCTAGAACAGGCCCCAGTCAATGACTGGCAGGAGGTGGTGTACACACACCCCAGCTCCCCTGACCCCGAGGAGGGATGACTCTACGGTGCATGTATTACGCTGGAGTTTCCCAGAGTTCTCTCTGCTGCATTAAATGACAACTGCTCACGGTGGTAACTTGCTCGATAACTTTACTGGATGCCTTCTCTTCCCTTCTCACTTCCCCTTCCAAATGAACTACTTACACACAAATCCAGACTCAACTTTCGCAGGAGTGCAAATGAAGACACTCTCCTACTGAACCTCTCCCATCTTAGTAAATGGCACCCCATTGGCCCAGCTGCTAGGAACCAGACGCTTGGGCATAACCCTAGATTTTTCTCTCTCCTTCAGTGACCACAATCAAGTCTCACAATTCTGCTCTAAAGCCAGTCTTGACTCCATTATCTCTATTCATCTCCATGGCCAGCACCCTCATCCAAGCAACTACCATCCCCCCTGGTAGATGAATGAACCAGCTGCCTGGGTCTGCAGTCTGCAGCCCAGCTTAGGAAGGTAGTCTTGGGAATGGGGGAAGTAGGAACTCACCAGTGACCAGCAGCTCTGCCCGGCTGGTATTGGCATGATGGAGATTACGACAGGTACAAATATAGACTCCAGCATCCGAGGGCTGGACGCTGGGGAAGTGGAGCTCAGAGCCTGGTGGGGAGAGCATGGCAGCTCGTCAGTGCGGATGCACCCCTCCTCCCACCCAACCTTGGGTGTCAGGACAGGACCCCAGCAAGGCAGGGAAAGGCCTGTGCCTCTCCTCCTGCTGGAGTGACTCAAGGGGCTGAGGGGCCTGGGGCCACGTTACCTTGATGGCGCTGCTGAGTGCTACTAGGCAAGGGCCGCCCATCCTCACGAGACCAGTAGAAGTAGTGTGGTGGGCTTCCGCTGACCTGGCACCGCAGGGAGTGGGGGCCACCTTGGGGTACTATGCTCTGAGCTGGTTGCACCTGGACCACCAGCGAGGCCCGGTCTGCTGGGGGAGGAACAGAAGAAGCCATTCAGGCAGAAGGTCCCCAGCATGTGGCACTGTCTCCGATATCTCTGCCTTCCCAAAGACTGGCATGCCCTCCCCCTGGCCTTGTCCCCTCAGACCTAGTATCTCTCAAACTCCCTAGGCTCCTTGACTTGCCTATCGCCCCAACCCAAGGCCATGGTCTCACTTACCCTGTGGCAGGCACCGGCCTCCCCGCACATTGGGGTTCCCCACATAACCTGGGGCACACCTATAGAGAGGAACAACGACCAGCTCTGTCAGCCCCCAGGGCACTCAGTGCCTCATAGTGGACTTGGGGAGCCAGAAGCCCAGCTGACTGCCCAGTGCGGGGTGAGGAGGCTCAGAGTTCTGGAAGGATTTCAGAAACCAAAGAGGCCCCTCAGGTCCTCAGTGAGCTGAGAAAGGGGAGTCAGCAGGTTGGGTAACGGAGGTGGTAAAGCCCTCATTCTCCAGGAAAATATTCATTCAACAAACATTTATTAAGCAACTATGACGCTAGGTTATGGAAATATAAGAGTGAAAATGAAGCCTCTGCTCTTACAGAACTCGCTCGTTGGGAAATCAACATGAAAACTATGTAAAATGAGAGAGAGGGACAATATGGAGGCTGTGAGTGCACACAGTGGGGACACTAATCCAGCTTTGAGAATGAAAAGGTTTCCCAGGGGATGGGGCTTCTGGGCTGTCATATTCCCTCGGATCAGGCTGTACTCTTCAGAGAACGTCTCACTGTTTGCAATTATGTATTTGTATAGTCACTTTTTTGCTGTCTTGTCTCTCATTACAGGTGGTAGACTCCATAAGAGTTGGGACTGAAACTGTTTTGTTCACCACTTTATCTCCAATACCTTGGCACACTGCATGGCACACAGCAGATGCTCAATAAAAATGTGCCGAATGAATGAAGGAAGCAGAGCTTTGAAGGCTAAACAGGAGTCCCCAGGAAGGGGAGGTTTGAGGGTGACGAACGTTCCATGTGAAGGAAACAGCACAAGAGAAGACCTGAATATCTAGCAGTCGAGAAGTTAAGCCCGGCTAGAATAGAGTTGGGTGTCAGAAGTGGGATGAGACTGAAGATTGATAAAGCTATCTGAGGAGCCTGGGCTTGTCCTAAGGACAGTGAGGAATCTTGTCCTAAGGATAGTGAAGAATCTTGGTTTTGGAGAGGGGAGGGGCATGATCCTGGTGGAGACCTTTCTGAGCAACACCATCCTGGGCTCTCGCTTAGGAGTTTACTATATGCCCCCTCCCTTCACCCCTTCTGTTTGCAAACTTACTGCTCACAGTACTGGCCAGTGTAGCCAGGTTCACAGGCTGTGCAGCGGTACCCACCAGCTCCCAGGCTCTCACAGGTACGGGAGAACCTGGAATAAAAGAGGCAAAGGTCATGCCATGGGACGCTCATGCCCCACCCTGCTCCCTTCATTCTGCCCCCGAGGCCAGAGTAGTGCCCTCTGCTCCCCAGGGAGAATGCCTCCTTGGGCCTTGAACAAGGGCACCCACATGTTCTCCGGGTTGGCCAGTGGGCAGGCACAGGGCTGGCAGTCCTCAGGTGTTCCAGCCGTGGCATCTCCATAGTAGCCGGGTGCACACAGCTCACAGAACTCCCCAGCAGCATTGTGCTGGCATTGCTGCAAGGAACAAAATGTCAGCCACCCATCGTTTGGCAGACTCCACCAAAAGCCGTACAATCTGCAATCTCTTGATCTTGAAATTCATGTCTATGAGCTTATCTTAAAGAAATAATCATGGGAGCACACAAAGATTTTATTACAAGATGTTTGTCTCACTGGTGTTTATAAAAGCAAAATGCTGGAAATAAACCTAAACATGCATGAAAAGGGAACTGGATAAATGAAATAGAACATCGAGCCCAGTATCTACCAAAAAAAGATGATGTTGATTACATTCCTTGGATGTTTCTACTTAAACACCTGTGATATCATAGTAAAGTAAAAATATATACACCTAGGTATGTAGGGGAAGAGCTTTGAAAAAAGATGCTTTATTACAAAAATGTGTGGGTTTTATATCCTTCGCCAAAGAAATCCATGTTCCTCTTATTAACATGGAATATTCCTTGTTCTGTCAACCACCTACACATGCTGGAGGGCTATACATACCCCACTCTGAAAAGTTCAGGCATAAAAAAGTATTTAATGATACGCAAAGATGTTCATGAACTTGTGAGAAAAGTTGATCACGAAACATAATGATCCCATGTTTATTTGCAAAGCAAAAAGTATATTGATATGTGTACATATCAGCCTGAAAAACGGGCAAAAGAGCTGCCTGCTGGTGGCAGAGTTACAGGGAATTTTTACTTTGGGTGGTCTCTGACTCTTCTACAGAGAACACGTGTCACTTTGGTAATAAGAAATTGCAGGAATCGAAGTTTTCTTTATAAAGAAGAATGTTGTTCCATAGTTCTGGCTGCCCCACTATGCCTGCAGTCCCTCGCTGAGCAGACCTGTGGGTCTAGGTGCTTTGTCTCACAGGCCGTGCCCTATGACCTTGCACCTGGACCTAGGCAGGCCTACCTTACCGAGCCCACCCCGCCTTGTCCCACAGCCAGCCCTGGTATCCAACTGAGGCCCAGCCAAACTGACCCCCCACCCTGGCCCTGCTTGTGTCTTACCGAGCAGGACCCAGTCTCTGGGTGGCACAGGTCCGAGTGGCCATTGCATTCGCACATCTCACAGTGGCCAAGGTAGAGCCCACTCCCAGTGCGTGTGTAGCCTGGGGCGCAGTCCTGGGTGGGGAGAGAGGAGAGTTGGTCTCCATCTCCAGAACCACTGGAGCCAGCAGACTCAGAAGCACTCTCCCTCCAACTCCATCCACCATCTAGACTCCCGTTGACTCTCGGAGGGGAAAACCCAGGCCCGGCCCTCCACTCCCGAGTCCTCGATTAGCAGCCCTCCTCCTTGACTTCGTCTTCACTTTCTCAATACTCCAAAGCTGGGTATATTGTCTGACCCCATCCTGGCATCTCCAGCCATCTGAATTCACTGAAATAATAGTTTATCCTGAATGGAGAACCCATCTCCATCCCTAGGACTTCGTTACTGAAAATTCTTCTGGTAGGGTCTTTATTGAGAAACGTAACCCCTAGATGGAAAAAGGGGGTTCAGGAGACCTAGATTTGGAATGAGCCCTTGAAGCTCTCTTTACAACTATTTTTACATTCACTAAATTAAGTGAAAGAGGCCGCACACATACAACCGAGGATGTTTTCACCCATTCTAAGTGAGTAATCATAGGTTCTGAAAACAATGAATTTCTATTTGCTACCCGTTCTTTGAAACCTCGCCAGGCCCTCCAACCCTCCCCAACCGTTTCAAAGGCATGTTTATAAATCTGTTTCGCTTCACTACAGAAAATGTGCACCAAAGATTCTGTTCTCCCCAGGGGTTCTCCTTCAAAATGTGTTAAATTTTATAATTTCACGGGATGTGAAATTCGTGTATTTGGATACTCGGGGCCACAGCACAGGTGCAAAGATATAAAACTGCAGAGACTTCCCACATTGGGGTTCCCATGTCGGGGCGGGGGGTGGTGCTGGCTGTTCCTACGCCGGACCTCCGTGTCACCCACCTGGCCTTGCAGCCCCATCCTCTCCCCTTCCCCAGCTCCGCGTTCACTCATCTGTTGCTAACTGGTCACCTGCTGCGTGCCTGGGGATTTGGTGGTCAACAGTCAGCTCAGCTCAGGCTCCGCCCTCCTGGAGTTCAGTCTCCAGCCAAGCCCTGCAGGTGCTCCTGGATTCTCTCCAACTGACAGCCCTCTGTTCCACCGGCTCTGCCCTTCCCTCCCAGTAGGATTCCCTGTCCCCACGCCCAGTCTCATCCATCCATCTCATTCATAATTGGCAGAGAAATTTTCCTGGGGCCCAGCTCAGCTCGCCTTGTTCCAGGCCTAAGGAAGTGCTTCCCACACCACCCCAGCTTTCCAGGGGTGACCCTTCTACACTGTGGACTACTTTCCCAAATATTTCTCCTCTGAGCTTCTGCTTATTCTGCCTTCCTGCCTTGAGTCCTACCCCGCTCCACGCTGTTCCCCTCTAAGGCACTTCTGCGCTCTGCTTTAGGCTACAGTACTGTTTCTTTCTCTGCATGATCTTCCCGTCTCTGGCGGATATCCTGACAGCACGAGCTAGGTCTTAACCTCCAGAGAGGGTAGCTGTGTGCCCTTGGTAAGTCACTCACCCTTCCGTATCTCCATTTTTTAAAAAAACCTGTTAAAAGGAGATAATTATACACCTCTTGGGGCTGGTGGGAAAAATAAATGAGATATTGCAGAGTACATTAAAGTCACGACAGTGGTCATAGGCCAGTGAAATGCCAGTTGATCAGCTTGCTGATCCAGCTGTGCCAGAGCAGAGGCATCTGGACTGGCCACACTCACCTGGCAGGACAAGCCGACGTAGCCTGGGGGGCAGCGGCATTCTTCCACCTCGAGGGCCCGGGGTCCATCTGAGGGCCCAGACTGGGCGACCTCCAGGCTGACTGCACTGATGCTGGCTGCCATTGGCATCGAGGAGAACGTGGCCCGGACCAGGAGCTCGTCTAGGTCAGCCAGTGCCATCAGGAGGTGTTCGCGTGTGGCTGGCTGCCCGTCAGGCCGGCGCCAGAATTCCTGGGTCGGGAAATGGCAGCAAGTGTGGGTGAGGGGTGTTGGACTTTGTGTGCTGCGTCTCATTTCCGTGCCCCTCAGTGCCTACTTTCCAGGCACTGGCGGAGGACTTCGAGGCAAGGATAGGGGTGTGAGAAGCAGGGAAGCTGGCAGCAAAGCCAGGCTCCAAAGCAAGGGGGGAGGGTGGGAGAGGGTGAGACACAGGGTGGCCAAGTGCCCCTTACCTCTCGGAGAACAATCTCATAGCTCTTCCTCTCGGGGCCCTGCAGCGGTGGCTGGGAGGCCACCAGCATGATGTTGTTCCCCTGGGGAGACGCCAGCAGGATTGAGAGGGGAACTGACAGTGGGGTCCTCCATCTGTTCCAGCCTCTCCGTAACACCAGCCTCACATCTCTCTAGTCTCCCAGACTCGTGTGCCCCAGAAATCTGGTACATGCCCACTGTCCCCTTCTCCCGGCATCTGGGCCTCTGCCTGGGTAGTGTCCAACCAGATGCTGAGGTGGGGGCATGAACCTAACCCCCCAGCCCATGCCAGGCCCGCCGAGTGCTGAATTGAAAGAACAGAAACACTGAGGATGCACTCTGGCTTCCCCTACTGCTCGCCTGGCATGGAATCCACGTGCTCACCGTGATCTGGATGTCGGGGTCAGAGAGTGGGCTGCTCTGTGGCCCTGCTGAGTAGGACAGAGTGTAGCGCAGCTTCCCGCCATAAGCCGCCACCTGCAAAGAGGCAGTTCCGCAGTCACAACCTGACTCTGCCCTCCTCTGGGGGGCATATGACCACACAAGTGAGGGAATGGAGCCTCTTGGGATATTTTGCGTCGGTGCTGTCCCCACCTCCCTTGCCCACCCAACCAGAAGCTGGTGTGCGTAGCTTGTGGTTGCCTAGGAGACGGGATCTCTCTCAGTTCTTTCAGAGCCTCAGAGCTGACCCTGAGCAGCCTCTTTTCTGTTTTATGGGGTTACCCATTTTCCACTGCCTGACAATCCCAGCAAACAAGCTCCTAGTCCTTTTCACTGGAAGGAATTTCCCACAAAGCAGACAGGAATGACAGTGACCACCACAAGGAGGTTGCAGAAGGTTCAAAAGTTCTCAGCAATGGGAGTAGAGCTGAGGGTGGCCCCTGGGAGGTCTTGCCTCCTGGGCAGGTGGGTTTTGTTTGCTCAGAATCCATTTCCCTACTGTTTGCTCGGAATCCATTTCCCTGGTTTCTTTTAAATGAACCTATGTCGTGAATGGAGACGTGAGCCAGGCTTGGCCAGTCTGTGCATTCCACCCCCACCCCCGCCTCCCCGCCGCTCCGTCAGGGGTGGACACGTGAACCTGGCACGTCTGCTCTTTTTACTGGAACAGAGAAACTCTCTTTACTAGTCAGATTAGAAGCCAGAGAAGGATGCCAACTGAGATAAAGTCCTAATGAACCCCTGGATCCAGCCATGCCTGACACCAGATATCCTTGGACTTCGTAGTTACACGAGCCAAGAGATTCTTTGTTCCAGACTTGCCGGACTTGGGTTTTTTATTGTGCACAATGGAAGAGCCCTTATGTTTGCCCCAGAGGGCTTTCATGTGGTCAGCCAAGGCCTCAGCTCTGTCCCACAGGACTTTCCTTTCTCTCCTCTGCCACCAGAGCAGATGTTCAAATCAATACCACGGTATGCCGAGCCTAGACCATTTGTTCATCTGTGTGTTCATTCAGTTGTAAACGTGTATTAAATGCCTATTGATCACATGCCAGGCCCTGGGCTACATGGGCCCTGAGCATATCTTCCATAAGCTCAGGGTAAGGTAAGGAGTTCAGGGCCATAACCAGATAACCATGAAACAAGTGGTGTCCTGTTTGATTTGAATGCAAAGGGCCTTGATCTGGGCCTCGATCTACCCGTTTTATCATAAAGGGCTCAGACCCTGCAGTCTGAGACTAGGGTTCAAGTTCAGCTCTACTGGACAGCCTTGGACAAGTCACTTACCCTGCCTGAGCCCTACTTGCCTCATATGGAAAAGGGAGTAAAAATAATACTTACCCGGAAGAGTAGCATGATTAAGTATCACAGGCCACTGCACTCAGCACAGTGCCTGTGAGCTCACAGCCTCAGTACTGCCAAATCCTTATCACACTCGGCTCCATCCTTGGCTTTGGCCAAGCTTCCCTGCCCTCATTTCCCTCTGGACCAGACTCTCATTTGCATGCTATTTTATTGCACAGTGTGTGTATTTATTAAGAGGACTCTAAATTGTTTTTGGAACAAGATGGAAGTGATGTCAATACTAACACTAATGCTAATGCTAATGCTAATAATAATAATAATAATAATAATCGATGACGATGACGATGCTGATGATGACGAGCATGACGTTCAGACTAACAGTGAGCTCTGGAGGCCAGCGCCTTTTTTCTCTTGCCCATATACAATACAGCACACAGTAAGTACTTCATTAATGCTTCTCAAATGAACGAATGAAGTGCCAAGAGCTAGCGATCCGAATACAGGATAAAGGGAGCCCAAAGAAGGGGTGTCTACCTCCCAATTAAGACGGCCCCTTTGCCGGGGCCCTACGGCCACGGAACGGTAAGGGCTGAGCTGATCCAACCTCAGCCCTACATTGACCTGAACGTGACACCCCAGGCCAAATCCCTTTTCCTCTCTGGGCCTCGATCTACCCATTTTATCATAAAGAGCTTTGACGAAAGGCCCTCTGATGTTTTAGGATTCGGTGACACCCCTATTACCCACCAACTCCTTGTTACCTTGTCCCCCAGGAAGGCTTGGGGCAGCTGCCAGTAATAGAGGCTTCCGGGAAGCAGAGAGAAGCCTTCGTAGGACAGAGAGAACTAGGACAGAAGGACAGGCAGTGAGAGCTGAGGGAGCAGGTGGCGGGGGGACCCACAAAGGCAGAGGGGTAGAAGCTCCCCACCCTCACAGTCCAGGTTCTGGCCTTGCTCTTGGACAACTTGCTCCCCCTGTCTGGACCTAGACACCCCAAACTGCTTTCGCTGGGCATGGTTTGGGTGTCACCTCACGTCTGGTGCGTGCCTCTTGTGGACCCCAAGGTGAGTGATGCGCCACACCAGAAAACATTTTAAAATTTAGTGGTCGTTTTAACGTGTACTTAAAACTGTGTAAGTAGCCCACCCGAAACTAATATAAAATAATATTGAACCTCGACTGTGATTGAAAATTTTTAAAAAGTGGGGGAAAGGCGAAAGGGATAAGAGGTTCAAATTTTCAGGTATAAAACAAATAAGTCACAGTGGTGTAACGTACAGCATAGGGACCATAGTCAATATTGTGATAGTGTTGTAAGGTGTCAGATGGGCCTGGACTTATGGTAATCACTTCTTCAGGTATATAAATGTTGAATAGCTATGGTGTATACCTGAAACTAATATAATATTGTATGTTAGCTGCATTTTAACAAAAATCTTAAAAAATGTATAAGCAGTAAAACTGAGTTGGCATATGATTCATTTAAAGGGAAATATGAAGTAAATAACAGTCCAGGTAGTATGCAGAAATGGCAGAATCTGTAAAGTTGGTTCAGAAACAACTCATGTCTAGAAAACGTGGTGGGTAGGGGTCCCTTGGTGGGTGCCTTGGCACATACCTGAGAGCCTGCTGAGGAAGACAGAGGAACTGAGGAGGAAGAAGAGGAAGGGGAGAAAGGTGGGGCTGCCCGCAGAGCAGCTGCAGGCTGGGGATGGGGCGGAAGCCTCCGGGGAGGGGGATGGGGGCGAGCAGCAAAGCTGGAGAGGAGTTGCCAGATCTCGGCATCCATCCGCCTCTGGGCCTCATCCACCTGGGGGGCCGGGAGAGGGAGGACGGAGAAAAGGAGCAGAGAGGGACGGAAAGGGTGCCATGAGGCTTTGCCTTCCCCCAGGCTGCACCAGGCCCAGCCGGTCGCCTGATCCTGTGCTATCTGTTCACAAGGGCTGATGCCTGATGCTCTGGCCCCTGTACCCATCATCCTCTTGCTCCTCATGAGCCTGGTGGGGCTATCCTTGGATGGGCCCAGCTGACTACGGGGAGAAGCCTACACCAGTGTGCCCCTGGCAGGAGAGGGGCAGACGGCTCTGTCCAGCTCACACTAGAGGGACTGAAGGTAGTCCTAAGAGTGTCTGTCGTTGGGGAGGCCACTCCTTGGGCTTCACGCTCCATGCATGCCCACATGTCAACCTCAGCTGTTTAGGGCTCTGAAATATTTCCCAAGGGCAACACAGGAGTGGACTGGGCATCAGGCTGGGGCCTGGCCTCGCATGGGGCAAAATGGCCCAAGAAGGCCAGGTCCTCGGTTCAAGGTTCCTGCTTGGACTATGCTATCTGGTCTCTTTCCTGGGCCCCCTGACATGGCCTGTGCCAGCCAGGCTCTGAGTTACCTGTGATAGCTGCTGTGCTCGGCCCCTGGCCTCTGGGAGCCCCGGGATCCTCCCAGCTGTCACAGCTACCCGCAACTGCTCCTCTGAGAGGGATGTGCGGTTCTGATGGGTGGAGGGCATAAGCCAGCTCAGACCTTCCAGGCCCCTGGAGCTGGAGCCCTGGGGAGTGTCCTCTCCCCGTGGATATGGTGGCCAGACAGGTCCATGTTGATTTGGGAGAAAGATGCATGCTCCTTTCTCCAGGCTGACACACAGGGGTTAATTCCAGGCTGCTGGCGGGGCATACGCACAGAGAGGGTTGATGGAGGCTGCATGGGAGGCAGTGCTAGGGTAACCTAGGGGCCAGGTATGGTCATGTGGTTTAGCATTGAGTTAGTTCCCCTGCCACCTCAGCTACCACTCTGGCCACAGATGGTTGGCACCAGGACCAGACCACACAGCGGATGAGGCACACACCCCTCTTGGCTCTAACTCCTGGCTTCGCGGGGCTTGGGTACAGCAGTGCCCTGGTCGTGGGGCCATCGAGCACCACCTGGGTTCATGCAGACCCACACTGCCTTGGGCACCGGGCATCTCCCCAAGCAGGACCGAGGGCATCCAAGAACACACCATGCCCATGTCACATCAGCTTCACACCACTCAGATCAGGGGCCTACCTGGTGAGCCCTGCGCATCCGCGCAAAGTATGCCTCCCCCTGTGGGGTGCAGGGAAATGCCAGGGGAGGGAGTCAGAGAGAGGGGTCTGGAACCGCAGGGCAGGGCAGCAGGGAGGCAGGTGGGGAGGCCAGGAGAGGAGGAACCGAGAAGTGGGAAAGGACTGGAAGGCAGCCAGCCCTGAAAGCAGGCTGCGATATTTGAGTCTGTCTAAGAAACAGGGACAAGGCAGCCTTGGGTCTCCCCCTTTTAAGTGTCCCTGACCTCCCTGGGACTCTGGGCGTGAGGTAGGGACACATCTGCTTGAGCACTGGCCTCAGCCAGCAGGGTACTCCTGGACCAAGACCCACTTTCCCAGGGGGGCACAAGGTGGCCTTGAGTGCTCAAGGAATCGCGATATTTGAGTCTGTCTAAGAAACAGGGACAAGGCAGCCTTGGGTCTCCCCCTTTTAAGTGTCCCTGACCTCCCTGGGACCCTGGGCGTGGGGTAGGGACACATCTGCTTGAGCACTGGCCTCAGCCAGCAGGGTACTCCTGGACCAAGACCCACTTTCCCAGGGGGGCACAAGGTGGCCTTGAGTGCTCAAGGAACACATTTGACCCTGCACCCCACAACACCAGCATCTCCATCACCTCCCCATTGGACCAGGACTGGGAACAGCAAAGACACGTTCATCTCTGCCTAGTGTAGTATTGAAGGGCAGCCTCTGACCTGGGTTTAGATTCCAGCATCAGCACCTTCTAGCTGTGGGAGCTCAGACCAGTTAACCTCTCTCGCCTTAGTTTCCTCACTGATGAGATAGGGCAGTAGCAGTACGTAGCTCACACAGCTGTGACTTGTCACATGTCAAAGTGCTCAGAACAGTGCCAAGCAGAGAGTACGAGCTCAGTAAATGTGACCCATAAAGAGAATTATTATGCTCAACGCCAAGCACAGAGCCAAGAGCACAGTTGAATTTTGTGTGACCAAATGAATGAAATTGAAACTGTATCATCCGTCCTTGTGTTTTGAGGGCTGCATGAAAGCTAATAATCATCAGTGGGTTAGCACTTACTATGTGCCAGGCACCATCTCCAATCTTCTCAGCCACCCTGGAGCTGAGGTTTATCAAAAGGCAGTCAGCTGGTAAGTGGCAGTGCTGGGTTTAGATCGAGGCCTACCTGACCCCAAAGGCTGTGCACTTAACCGCAACGTGGCTGCTGGGCCAGACTGCTCTAAAGTCAACATGACTCTGAGTCCCCATTAGCCCCAGGGCTTGGCAGGCGCCTGGCACAGAGCTGATAATCAGGGAGGGCCTGCCAGCCCCTGCTGCACATCATACCTTGTCTCCCTGGTATGTCTCCGGCAGCTGCCAGTAGAAAGACTCGTGGCCAAGGTGGGCAAAGTTGCCAAAAGAGAGCTGGGCACCCTCGGGCACGAGTTCCACGGTGAAGCCTCCTGTCAGGCGGCTGTTCCGCTGTGGGTTCACCAGGGCAAAGCCTTGGAAGTCCCCGGGGGCAAAGCGAGTAGAGATCTGGCAGCAGAAGGAGGATGGGTGTCAGCCTGGGCCCTGGGGCCAGCACCTTGGTCGGGGAGGGGCATGGGAAGGCATTAGGGTGGGTAATGGGGGTTGCTGAGATCAGGGCTGGGACAGAAATAATGGAAGAGTGAGGAAGACATTTGGGGGAAGGAGAAGGGTGGTTGGATTGAGTGCTGACATAAGCAATAATGGAGTCACGGGGGGTAACAGGTTATAGGTGAGGGTTGGGATCTGTGTTTCCACAGGCAATAATGAGGGCACAGAGAAAGGTGTCCCCTTAGGCAATGGGGACACCATTGGGCCAGGCTTCCGACTTGCTCCAGTGCTGGGCATGTATAGGGTCTTACCAGGTGGCGGGTGTAGGAGGAGCTCGCACACTGCTGTGTGACGCCCATACAGAAGCAGGGCAGGCAGCCGTCGGGGTTGCTGGCACTCAGGTGGAAGTGGTGGGGCCGGCAGTGGCTGCAGGTGAGGCCTTCCACCTGGGCCTGGGAGGATGAACGAAAAGGTAGGTGTCAGGATCTTGGCTGGGTCTCTCGCACCTCCAGCTACCTGTGAGGCCAGCTTTTCCAGTCACTTCTGGCAGCTATGGGAACCCCGGCTGCCCCCATGCCTAGGCCCCCACTCCTGTTAGCTGGGACAGAGAGGCAGGGGAAGCGTGGCAGGGGCACAGGGATAGCTCCAAGGGTACAGTGAAAGGAAGCCTGGCAACCTCTGTGGCTGTGGTTCAAGGCCTTCCCAAGGGCAGGGGTTTGGACTAACCTTGCACTGGCATTGGCCAGCAGAGTCACAGTGGCTGCTGACGCTGCCCTGGGGATCACAGCCACAGCCGATTGGCTCTGGCATTTGGCCGTCTCCTGAAGTGGAGGGAAGCCACAGCTGGAACCCCAAACCCGCCACCAAGCACTCCCATTTCAACCACCCCTGGGCGTCTAACTCACTGCTACGAAAGGAACTGTTTATTTCTCACCCCTACTATGCGTAGGCATTCTACATATTCACAGCAGCATTCCGGGGCAGGGGGACCTTTTACTAGCCCATTTTACAGATAAAAAAGCTGAGGCTCAGAAAGGTAAAGTTACTTGTCCTAGGTCAAAGGAGAACAAAAGTCTGCTAGCTCCACCCCTGGGGGAGACTGGGAGCCTGACCCAGAAGGCCTCCCCAACACTACTCACTTCGGCATGGCTGGCCCTGGCTGGGGTTGCCATAGTAACCTGGGGCACACCTATGGAGGAAAAAAAGCACCTGAATGGAGGACAGAACCACGGAATCCTGCAGAGAGCCTGCTGTGAGCCCGGCACTGTGCTGGAGGCCCTGTATTGGACTCGGGACTTCACAGTACCGGAAAGGATCTATTAGCCTAACTCACCCATTTTCCAGATGGGGAAACAGCTGGAAGAGGAAGAGCAGGGACATGCCCTAGGCCACAGTGATCATGCTCACTGTGATCACTGTGATCACAGTGAGCATGATCAGGCCTTGAATTTAGGACCGTCGCAAGAATGAGGGGTTTTCTGGGAAGACTGGTCTGGCTGGGGCAGGGGGTGCTGGGCCTTGGAGGCGAACTGCAGGCCCAGACCTTCGAGGAGGTCTCAAATGTCAGGCTCACGGTTTAGGCTCTCAGGGAGAGTGCCTGCTTGTTTTCTGGGGGCCTGTGTGAGGTGAATAGGCGGCTTCTGGTTCCTTCTGGTCAGAAGGGCTGGGCCCAGCCTGACTCCAGGGGCAGCTACACCTGAGCACTCCCCATTTTGTTCACCACCCGACTCACCTCTCACAGTGACGCCCGCTGTGGCCTGGGGAGCACGCATCACAGGTAGGTTGGCCGTCTGTGTCCAAAAAGCAAGTGTGGGTGGCTCTGAGAATGTGGGGGAAATTTTCCAGTTAAAAGGTCAGCAGCTCTTCCTTCAAGACCAGGGGAGAAGGGAGAGGAAGAGTGGGCATGTGAACGAATGTGTTCTGAATCCAGCCATTGCCGGGCATTGTGCTAAGGCCAAGGTGGAGTACATCACTGTCCCCATTTCAGATGAGGAAGTTGAGGCCCAGTGTTAAGGGAAGTGTATCTTATACAAAATGACACATCAAAGAAGCGGTAAGGCCAGGATTTAACCACTGCCTCTCAGAAGGGCCTGGGAGGAAGGGGGTCTGGGAGGGGGCAGTGGGACATTTCAGGAAAGGGCAGGTACAGGCAGGGACTGGACCCACTGGCCAGCAGCAGGGGCTCCATAGCATGGGCATGGCTGGCAGTCTTGCGGTGTCCCCCGCTGGGCGTCCCCATAGTATCCTGGCTGGCACTGCTCGCACTGAGGGCCCTCGGTATGGTGCTGGCAGCCCTGGAGGGGCAGAGCGTGGGTTGAGGCTGGGCTCTTGAAGGCCACAGGCCCCTGAGGTAGGAAAGGAGGGCGGGACTCACCTGGCAGGCACCTGATTCGGGCTCGCAGACCTCCGTGTGGCCATGGCAGCTGCAGCGTTCACAGGTGCCCAGGTAGAGGCCACTGGGCATGCGTGTGTAGCCTGTGTCACAGTCCTGGGGGCAGGAAGATGGCAGTGGGAGGGGCTTCCTCGGCAGGGCTGGGTTCTGGGCAGGGACCATTGGGTAGCAGGGCTGAGGTGGGCCTGGGGATGTAGGGAGACCTAAAGGAGGAGAAGCTGGAGAGCACCATGGAGGAAGCTGGCTGGACAGGTGTGTGGGGCCCAGGGCTCACCTGGCAGGATGGGCCACGGTACCCAGGTGGGCAGGTACACTGCTCCACTTCCAGTGCAGGGTCCTGGCCGGTGTTCTCCGGTACAGCCACGTCCATGCTGATGCCAGAGATCCTGGATGTGACAAGCCCCTACGAATGAGCACTCACTCTGTGCCAGGCATCCCTGGAGTCCTATGGGCGATGATCTCATTCACCCTCCCAACTGCCCCGTTGTGATGCTACTGGATGTCCACCCATCCCCCAGCTGCTGCGAGGGCTGTGGCAAATGGCTTAAACCTGCAACTTTCTCCAGAGAATGTGACTTCCTCACCCAGAAAGGTCACACTACTCTGTGCTCTCCTGGGTGACCAATGACAGACTGACCCAGGGTACAAAAGCCTCTTTGCCTCAAAGCAAGATGACTCTGCAGAGCATCATAGGGATGAAGCTGAGGTTTTCCCTGAAATCACTTCCTTGCCTGGCCACTTTCCCCTCCTGTGTCCCTCCCCCTCTCTGTCCCTCCCAGGTTCCCCTTGTCAATCGCGTGTACCCCAATCTCTCTCTCAGGCTTTGTTTCTAGGGATCCCGACCTGAGACAAGCCCTGTGAGGAAGGCACTGTTACAGTCTCCATTTTACAGATGGGAAAAATGAGGCACAAAACAGCCACACAGCCTGTAAGAGGTAGAGCTGGCAGTCTGGCTGTACCACATCGCACTGCTTAAACAGGAGCCACCTGCCCAAACTCCCTTTTGTTCTACTGCCCTGGCCCCAGACACCTGCTCTCGGCTGGCTGCTGGCTGTAGGATGCCTGGATCAGGAGTGTGTCGATGCCCGCCAGTGCCATCAGCAGGTGCTCCCGTGTGGCTGGCTGCCCATCAGGCCGCTGCCATGCTTGCTGCCAAGGAAAGGACACATGTGCTACAACTCCTGACATCCTGGGATAATGACACCTCTGAGTGGGAGGAACAGGGGGCCCGCCCCCTCCCCCAAAGGCTCCAGAGACAATGCTGCTCACCTCCCGGAAGGGCACAGTGAAGGTGGTGGGTTGGCCAGGGCTAGGCTCCTGGGAAGGGTGATGCTCCAAGACAATGCCATTGCCTTGCAGTACTACCAATGGCTGCCTGTGCAGGGGCGGGGAGCCAGGCTGGGGCTGCTGGGTCACTGTGAAGCGTAGCTCTCCTCCATAGGAGGTCACCTGGGACACGGTAGAAAGCGCTCAGCTGGGGCCCCCACGATTGGGCCCTCCCACTGCCCCATCCACCTCTTCCACCTCTTCTCCAAAGGCACCACGACACCCCTGCTTCTGAGCCTTCGCCTAGAATGTCCCTGCTGCTTAGAATTCCCTTTCTCTTCCCAGCCCCTACCCACCTTGTCCCCCTGGAAGCGCGAAGGGAGGCTCCAGAAGTAAGGTCCAGACAAGAGGCGCTGGAACGAGGAGAAGGCCAGTTCTCCGGGCGTGGGGGATGAGATGCCCAGGGTGGTGATGTGAGTGCCTGCGGCATTGGTCAGGCTGAACTGAGAGGGCTCCTCGGAGGCCCCATGCACCTGGGATGGGAGAAGAGGCCGGGATGGGGCTGTGGCCTGGGACTGGCACTTGATGCACCCAGCCCAGGGCTTGGAGATCCTGCCTGATTGCCCGACCACCCGCCTCGCATAGGTACCTGGTCACGGCTCCAAGAGGAGCTGGTGCACTGGCGACTGACGCCCATGCAGAAGCACTTGAGGCAGCCGTCGGGGTTGCCGGTACTCAGGTGGAAAGAGCCAGGGACACATTCGTTGCATAGGCGCCCCACCACGTTGTTCTGCAGGCACAGAGCTGGGAGCTGCAGGATGGCCCACGGGAGGGGCTGCCTGGAGCTTCCATCCTAATCTGCCCACATTCTAGATGGGGACCCAAGGCCAGGGGGAGCCACAGAAAGAGCACGTGTATGAAGGGTTTGCCACCATGTGAAGAATAACTCAGTTAATGGGGGCTTATGCAACCAATCATTTTTCCTTTTTCTCTTTGGTTGCTAGGGGGCTCAAAAATAAATTTAGATTTGAAATATAGATTTAGATTTAAAATAATTACTGCGACTATTTATGAAGTGTTTCATGCACTGTGCTAGTTTCTGCTCAGCCATCATCCCATTTAACTCCTCTCTAAGTACTTTGAGAGGTTATGTGATATTTCTCTGCTTCACATGAGGAAACAGGCTCAGGAATGGGAAATGATTTACGCAAGGTCACCCGGCTTGCTAATCCACTCTGGATTTAAGGTCAGGGGTGCTTGACTCCAAAATCTGTCCAGTTCTTTTCCACTGACATTCTTAATGCGAATGATCTCCCTCCGCTGAGCCTCTATTTCCTCACCTGTAAATTGGCAAGGCTAATTCTTATGTCGCCGTGTCCGTGTAAGAATTAAAGTATGGTAAAAGCAAATGTACAGTACAGATAACAATGGCTGCAAAAAGAACAACTAGCAAAGGATCTGAGATTTGAACCTGGGTCACCCGACTCCCAACAAGTGTTCTTTCCTGATGCTGATGCTAGGCCATCTCTCATGAGGGGGAAAACTAGCCAGCCAGGCCCATTAGCCTCCAACTAGGCTACTACCCGCTGGCCAAGGGAGCTGTGGAAAGGCTGGAGGCTCCTTCCTCCCTCTCCCAGCCGTGTGCCAGGACCCAAGGCGCCCAGGGTGGGGTAGGAGAGGCATGTGTACCTTACAGCGGCAGGCCTCCCCAGTGGTCCCCAAGCTGCCTCGCTCATCGCAGCGTATAATCTCCTGGTCTGGAAGCACAAAGCAGGTGTTGGCAGGTAGGTGGGAATGGGATAAGCATTGTCTAGGCAGACAGGGGCAGAATGCGGCGCTCCCCAAAGATCATGGGCTTCAGGTCTGGGGCCTGGTGGGCAGCCCAGGGAGATGCCCAGGGACGGTGGCTGCGATACTCACTGGTGGGCCTGCACTTCCCGCCTGGCTGGATGGGGTTGCCCTCATATCCAGGGGCACAACTGGGGGAGAGAACAGGTTGTCAGTGGCATTTTCATACCGCCCCCCCAGAGTACGACCTGCTTCCCTCAGCCTCCACCAACCTCTGTTACCTCTCACAGCGGCGGCCTGTGTAGCCTGGGGCACATGCGTCACACGTGGCTTGGCCATCCGTGTCCAAGAAGCAGGTATCTGAGAATCTGTGGGGATCGAGTGGATAGGATATGGGGCAGGGCTGCAATGATGCACCAGGCAAGGTCTTACAGTCCCACTGAGCTATAAAATGGACACAAGCGGGCTCGAAGCATGATATCACCTCTCCATCCATCTGTTCATGATCTGCAGCTTCATAGCAACACTAGGAAGGCAGATGGGCCCATTATATGGAAAAGAACCGGAGAGGTCAAGGGGCATAGGACAATTTAGTGGCCAGGTTAGTTAGGATTTGACCCAGGTCTCTTACCTCCCTGCCCAGAGTATGCCCCTAGCCTGCGGCACCACCCGCTCCCCCAGACACATCCACCTCATCCTGAGGTGGGTCCTACCTGCGAGAGGCGTCGATGTATGGGCAAGGGCAAGGCCGGCAGGCAGTAGCCGTGGCCTTTGTGGCATCCCCAAAGAAGCCGGCCTTGCATTTGTTGCACTGTGGCCCCTCGGTGTTGTGCTGGCAGTTCTGGAAAGAAGGAAAGAGAGTGGCTCAGGGTCTCTAGAGCAGCCCTCTGCCCCCAATGTGGGGCCCTACTGGACCGATGGGCTCCTTGAGGGTGGGCCTCTGAGGCTGTCTGGCTCCGCCTCTGCCACTGTGCTGGAATTACTCCACAGCTTTGCGGGCCAGAGGGCATGCAGCTGCATCCTCATGAGTACCTCATCGCCTCACATGCAGCCTGTCCCATAGAAGATTCCACACTGACCTAAACTTGCCTTCCTCTTCCAATCTGTGCCCACAGGCCAGGCCTGCCCTCTGGAGTCTGTTCCTTCTACCCCTGATGGCTCTTCAGAGATTTGGAGATAACAGTGTTCCCTGGCTTTCTATCAGCCTACAATCCCACCTCTCTCCACTATCTGTAAGAAATAACGTATGATTTATAGGCTCCTTCCCCTTAGGGCCGCCCTGCTAAGGGCCATGCTTTACATAGGATTCTCCAGGATTGGTCTGACCAGGAAGAGAGTAGGACTTTCACCTCCCTTATCTAGACATTGTATTTCTCTTAATACATCCAGAGGTCATGATAGCTTGTCTGGCAGCCATGGCAGTCATTCTGGAGGCTGGGCTAAGCTTGTAGACACAAGGAAGCCTCAGCTTGGGCCTCCCTCCTTGCCTTTGCCCCCTGCCCCTAGCCAGTGTCCAAGTGCCAGCTGGCACTACTCACCAGGCAGTGGCCGTACACAGGGTCACAATAGCTGGCGTGGCCATTGCAGCTGCAGCCAGAGCAGGTGCCCAGGTAGGGCCCACCAGGCACCCGGGTGAAGTGAGCATCACAGCTCTCGCAGGACAAGCCAGAATAGCCAATGGGGCATCTGTGGGGACAGGATTGAGACAGTGGGTACAGAAACTGTGAGACCCTGCTGTTTCTCCCTTATCCTTGTCGGGGTTCCTGCTGGGTCAGGCACCTGCACTCTTCTACACTGTGGGCACGGCCATGGCTAGTGGTGTAGGTGACGGTGGTATCCATGGCGATGTCGCTCAGCCCCACGCTGGCCATCTTGGCGTTGTACACTGTCTGGATGAGCACAGCCTCAAGACTTTGAAGCACCTGCATCATCTCTGCCCGCTGCACTGGCCGGCCAGACTCATGGACCCAGTGCTCCTGGGTGCAAACAAAGGTGGTGGGGGAGGGGGTCACGCATCAGAACCTGCCCAGCCTGTATTCCCGTGACCCTCACCCCTGAGGGCTCAGGTACTACCCACCTCGGAGAACTGGACCTGGCGCTGGTTCAGAGCACTGGGTTGGGTGGGCGTGTGGCCCCGGGAGAGTAGGCGATACCCGGCACCCATGAGGACCACGTCTGGCCGCTGCACTGGCTCCAGCGTGCCCCGTGCCAGCTCATAGCGCACCTTGTAGCGCAGGAAGCCACCGTAGGAGTCCACCTGGCCAAGACAGGGCAGATCAGGGCAGGACAGCCATGGGCATGTGTCCAGTTATCCCCTTCCTCCTTCACTCTGAAGACATGGTGCTCACTGTGTGCCTGGCACAGAGCTAGGCACAGGGGAGCAGAGACGGATGGGACCTGGGCTCCGCCTTTGGGGTGCTCAGTCCATTGTGGTGGGGACATGATAATGCTGTGTAAAAGGTGCCCAGGTAGGCCAGAGGATGGGCTCTGAACCCAGCCCAGGAGTGGGGTGGTATGGGAGGGCTTTGTGAAGGCTGAGTCAGCATTCTGACCTGGAGGGTGGGAGGAGACAGGCAGATGAACGAGCTGCTGCCCATGGGGGCTGTGCTGGGCACGACCGCGTTCTTCCCCACAGCTGAGTCTGCCCTGCTGCCCATGAACTTCAGAGGGAGCGGAACCCAGGCAGGTTCTGGGCATGTGGGGAGGGGCTTGGCCCTATTCCTATCCCGGCCCTCACCTTGTTGCCCAGGAACTGCTCAGGCAGAGCCCAGAAAGAATCGTGGACCAGGAAGCGTCGGGACAGGTCGACCAGCTGGAACTCTTGCAGAGCGGTGTCGATCTGCAGCTGGGTGGAGGAGAGGGGTGGCATGCCGGGCTGTGCAGGCATCGTCACGTTCACACCTGCGGTGGCGAGAGGGAGGGGTGAGGGCTGCAGCACACATATGCCTGAGACACCCACCTTGAGGGGTGGAAATCCAGAAAGGTGGGGGGGAGTTCTGGAAGAAATGTGGTTTAGAGAGAATTTTAATCTTTCCTCCAAAGTAAAAAAAAAAGATTTTTCCTCCTCCTGAAGGTCTGGAGCAACAGTTCTCAACGTATGCTCTAGGGAAGGTAAATGCTGTGGAATGATGGTTAAGAACCACTTGGGAACCACAGAGTCAAAGAAAAGTCAAAGGGATTCTTTACAGCAGGACTTCTCAGGGTCTTTTGCTTGTCAGTAGATCCATGGACTGTCAGGGTTAAAACATCCCTGGGGGGGCAGTAGAGAGCTACAGAGGGCGGAAGAACAGGCACCTAACTCTTGGTTCTACTTGCCTCCAGATGTGAGTCTGGGCAAAGGCCTCAGTTTCCCTATTTATAAGATGAGGTAATAGTAGCTTGCCTTGGAGGGTTATTAGAAAGATAAAATGAGCAACCTCATATAAAATGCTTAAAATAGAGCGTGGCACAAAGGAAGTGCTCAAAAAATCAGTTAGGTGTTGTTGCTGTTGGATGGTTAGCTGTTATTGTTGCTGTTACTCTAACAGGTCATCTGGTCCAACCCTCTCCTACACACACACACACGCACACACACACACAGGAATTCTCTCTACAGCACCCTCCCAGATCTCAGAGCAGCACCAACTATCTGTGATGATAAAAATGCCCTAAATCTGTACTTTCCAACTACTGTGGCTACTAAACACATGAAATGTGCCTCGAGTGCTGAGGAACTGAATTAATTTATTTAAATTTAAATAGCCACATGTGGCTGGTGAGTACCACACTAGACAGCTCTAAGGAATGGGGAGCTCATTACTTCCAAAGGCAGTCCCACTCAAGTCTGGACAGTTTTGACTCTTAGAAAGTTTTCCTTCCTCTGCGTCTACATGTGTCTGCCAACAGCTTTTCCCCTTGATCCTAACTAAATGTGCTCCTGCAACCAGGGAGGAGTCCAGCCCCTCATCTGCAGAATGACCACACATTACCCCCAAGACCAGGGTATACTGCCCCACACCTGTCTTTGTCCCTCTCTTCCAGGGATGTTTTCAGGCCCCCTCTATCCACAAACAGGCCACCTAATTGCCTTGGAATCCCTGTCCACCCTGATTCCAAACAGACAGGCCTGGGTTCCAGTTCTGCCTCTAAATAGCTGTATGTCTCGAGGGAAACCCCATAATCTTTCAGAGCTCCGGGAGCCTCCTCTGAAAACAGTAAAAACAGCCCCAACCTTGCCAGGACTACTGGCTACCCAATGACTGCAAATCAAGCCACAGTGCCAACTCGGTGCTTGAGAAATGGTGGCTATGGCCATTATTATTCTAAGTATACTAGGGGACAACTTTGAGAGGTAATTACATTTTATGAGTCACTTTGAGGTTCGTCAACCAACGAAAGGACATAATAAGCAATATTTGTTGAATGTTTACTGTGTCAGGTGCTAAGCCCTCTACTTGCATTTTAACTTCTGTAATGAAGGAAATGAGAAGAGGGGCCGCTTGACGTCGGGTGGTAAATAACAGCGCTGGAACTTGAACCTGGGGCTTTTGATGTCTGGGCCCATGACATTCTGTCTCTCAGAGCCAGAGAATAGCGTCCAGCTTCCTGACTTTATGTTTGGGAAAAGAGGCCCATAGAAACCAAGAAACTTGTCCAAAGTCGCATAGGCAGTAATTGGCGCAGCTGGAGGTCAGCCTTAGGCTAAGAAGGTGCCAAAGCCTGGGCTCCTACGCTCTCCGGGGACAATGTTACCTCTCAGTCTGTCAGGATAAGGATGACATCAGGGAATATGTACTGGGCACTTACCACGGACCAAGCACTATTCTGAGAGGCTGACATATTAACCCATTAAGTCCTTCTAACAACCTGGGAGGTAGGTACTTATTATTTTCTCCCCAATTTTGTAAATAAGAAAACTGAGACACAAGATGGGGACTTGACCAAAGGCACATAGGTAGTAAGGGTCAGAGTAAGAATCTGAACCAGGAATCTGGCTCCGGAGCCCACTCTCTTCAAAACCTGAAACAGGCAAGTATCAAGTGTGGATTTGGCTTTTCCAAAAAATATTTTCCTCTTGAAATGCTCTTCTTACAGGGCTCAGCATTTCTTCAGCAACCCTGGGTCCCTCCCCGAACCTGGCCCCACGTGCACGCTGTTCTCCCACCTGCCCTCCCTCTAAGCCCACTGGAGCCTGGTGCCTGGCCCCCGCCCACCACGGCACCTGCCCACCCGCCAATGCACCTTTGAAGTCATGGGGCTGGTCAAAACGCAACCGGATCTGGTCTCGGAAGCGGCGGCTGCTCTGGCACACGCTGGTGACTCCAAAGCAGAAGCAGGGCAGGCAGGAGGCGCTGTGCTCCAGGTAGAAGTGCCCATCGGGGCAGGGCCCTGCTGGGCAGCATGGCAGTGGGCTGTAGCTGGCCCCCCACAGGTGGCCACCACTCCAGCCCACGCCCAGCACCCTCCAGCCCGTCCGCGGTACCTCGCTGGGGAATGAGCTCCAGGACCCATCAGGAATTTTTTCGGGAGTTCATGGCCTCACAGGTGTAGGCTCCCTGGTCTGCCTCCTTCACGTCTCGGATGGTCAGCGTGCCACGGCCTCCCTTGCTGGTCATTGTCACCCTGGTGGGCACGGAGACAGAGGCAGGGTCAGGCCTGGGGCACTAGCCCAGCCTCCCCTACACTCCCAGTCCCTGCCTGGGCCCAGAGCCGCACCTGGGATGAGAAGGGATGTGGCCCCAGTTGAGCCGCCAGTTGATGATGGGGGTGGGGACACCGATGGCCACACAGGTGAACGTCACTGTCTGGCCCCGGGAAGCCTGGATTGACTCCTGGGGAGGGGTTACCACCTGGGGGGGCACTGGGAGATGGGAGCAGGAGTGAGAGTTGTGAGAAGCAAAGGGAGACGTAGCGGGGGCAATGGCTCAGAGGAGTCAGGTGGGGGAGAGTCGAAGCTGAGACTGTGCAGAGGGAACCTGGCCCCCAGCCCCAGGCCCCCCGCGCGCCCCCAGCTCCCTGCTCACTGCAGCCAAACTCGTCGCTTCGGTCGGGACAGTCGCTCTCCTCATCGCAGTGGAAGCTGGCTGAAATGCAGGTGTTCGTGGAGACACAGCGGAACTGCGTGGGCCCACACACGTCCTCGGGGCGCTTGGCAGCTGGGGGATAGAGCCAACTGGTGTGGGCAGTGGGCACTGCCCTTAGGAAGGACCACTCCCACTTCTGACTTATGCCTGCCCAATCCGCCCTGTCCACCTTCCCCAGGTGTTCTCAGGGTCTGTCACCTTGCTCACATGACACACAGGTGCCCTGACACGGCTGCCAGAACACTGCCCACAATATCACGGTCACTAGTTGGCCATCAAACGGCTCCATCACTTTGCCCTGTCCCCACCACTCACTCAACCTGCGTTCCCCAAAACAGAGTATACCTGGCATGTCATAGTCACTCAGTTTCTCCCACGTTTGGCCACCTTCAGAAGCACAAGGACCCTGCCAAAGGCATAGCCAAAGGGGCCAGTATCTCAGTATCTACGGACTCTAGGTAATACCCAGGGCAGTGCTCTCTACTGGAAAGCCCTTGCAAGGGGCCTGCCACGGCTCAGACCTTGCTGCTCTGTACCACTCTACTGGTCCAGGGGTGGCACCTGACCTGAGGCAGCCACCTACAGACTGGCCAGAGGCCTAGAGTTGGCCTGGCACCAGGGCTGGGCCTCAGCTAGGCATTTCTAGTGGACAGAATGACTGATATTCTTCCTCGGAAAGACTGAGCTTGGGACAGACACATGGACAGAAGTGGAGAGGGCAGAGTGGTGCAGGAGTGGAAGCCATACATCCACAGAGAAGGAAAAGGTCAGCAGGCAGCTGTCTACTCACACTATCTCTGGGACCTCTGTCCCAATACCCTGCAAGTCCCAAGGCCATCCAGCTTTGGAGCTCTCTGTTCTGTGCTGTCAACAAGGACCTTCTTTGACTGTTTCCGGCAGAGATCTCTGAGAAGGGCTTTTCAACTAAAGCCCTCAATTACTTTCTCTTTCCCCAGGGGCCATGTAGTCAGGCAAGCTTAGAGTCACAGAAAGGGCATCATAAAATGCTGCCAGTCTGAGGCACGACGCTATCTCTCTCCAGTGTTTGCTTTGGAGTAGGGTGGGTGAGGGAAGGTAAGGAGGAGAAGCTGGACCAGTAGATAGTAGAAATGTCAACATGCACTCAGACATGTGACCCATGATCACAGAGAAATGATTTGAAGATTATCCTCGGTCTCGGACTAACAAGCCCCAGGCTTCATCTCATAGGACAGGACACAGGAGATGCTATCTTATATGGTCTCTGACTCTGCAGCCTCACCCATTTAACTGTCATAAGGCCCATTACATTGACTAGATAAATGGATAGCAAATGGATGGATGGGCACTGGCTAGATGGATGGTTAGATAGATGGACAGGAGGGAGGAAAAGATATTGGCTATATGGATGACTAGATGGATAGATGGATGGATGGAGAGAGGGAAAGATAGACAATGGACAGATGATAAATGGATAGAGAGATGGATGGGAGGAAGGCTATTGAACAAATAAATGGATGGACAGATGGACAGTAGATGGATGGACAGATTAAGAGCAGGGATGATAGAGGAACAAAATAACTCGGAACCATCTCTAGGTAAAAAACCTCTAGGCCCACAAGGGGAAGGCTTTGACTTACATACATCAGGGACTCGGTGTATCAATCCCTCTTAGCTACTGCTCTGACCCACACACAAGCATAAATAACAAAAGACAAGATTAATGGTAACAAAGGAAAGAAGTAAAGAGACAGAGACATTAACCACGGCAGTCTGGCCACACTACTTGCTGCAAAGGCCAACTCAGAGCCAAGGGCCCTCACTGCTGGGGATAGAGAGAAATAAACCTTAAAATTTGTCCCCAGGGCCTTTACCATTCAGAAAGAGCAAACAAACCTGCCCCAGAAAGGCTGGGGCATGGGCACCTAGGCCTGGGTGGGGCAGGGGCACCTGGAGGTGCCTGGGACACTCACGGCAGTCGGCCTCATCGGTGTGGTCCTCACAGTCAGAGTCACCATCACAGCGCCACAGCTTGAGGACACAGTGCCCATTTCCACAGGGGAACTCATTGGGTTCACAGGGCGGAGCAGGGCCTGGGTGGACCAAGCAGGGTTCGCCAGAGACCCTCCCCCAGCCAGCTCCCCCACACCCCGCGCCCCCACCCCCATCCTGCCCGGTCCTCACCACAGTCCAGCTCATCACTGCCGTCCTTGCAGTCTTCCTGCCCATCACAGACATAATCTTTAGGAATGCAGTGCCCACTGCGGCATGTGGCCTCGTGAGGCCCACAGGGCACGAGCCCACCTGGACTGGGGAGCAGATGATAGGGAGCAGGGATGCTTGGTAGTGGCCACGGGGTGCTTGCCTCTGGCTGGGGCGATGCAGATGGTGTCTCCACCAGCAGGGGTGTGATGGGGCTGAGTTCTGGGACTGGCTCCTCTGCAGACAGAGCCCACTTGGTGTTGGAATGAAGGGGTGGCTTCCTTGCCCCCAACATTCTCCAGACCCTCCATGCTGCACCTAGTGCCCCTGGCCCTGTTGTCACCCTTCCGTGTCCCTGCCAACCTCCCTTGGACCCCTCTGCCTACATCAAAACTTCACAGCCCGGATTGACTTGGAGGCCCAGGCATACCCTGACCCTCCCCCTGGCGTCTGCAGGCCGCTGTGCCTCAGACAGCCCCCCTCACCACAATTGAGCTCATCAGACATGTCCCTGCAGTCAGGCCTCCGGTCACAGCGATACTCCAAGGCCACGCACTCATTGTGGCTGTGGCAGGCAAACTCGGTATCAGTGCAGACTCTCGAGATCTGGGGCACTGTGGGGTTGGAGGGAGTCAGAGAGGCAGGTGGAAGGTTGGTGAAAGGTCAGCACAGGCACTGCATGGCTGGGAGTGGGCATCGGTGCCCTGTGTCAGGCCACGTGGTTTCTGGCAGACTCAGTGAGGGAAAAGAGCATGTGGTGGATACATCTGCAGCACACACAGGACGTGGGGTATGTGGCAATAGCCTTACTCAGCCCTAACACAGACCCCACACACAGTTGGCATGCCACACACATGCATCCACCACATCACACGCATGCAAGCCACAACCTAGCCCAGCAAGGACAAAGAGGAAGGGGAGATGGGGTGGCTTGTGGGCTATGCCCAGCCATCTTGCTCTCGTCCTTCCTTCCCCTCCATCCATTAACTTCAGTTACTAGGCTGGGCCTGGGTCTGGCTTACACTCTCACCTGGTGTCACTGCGGCCGCCACGGCGGCCAAGGGGGGCGGGGGTGTCTGTGCTGGAAAGGAAGGTGTGATCAGCAGCCGTCCCACCTGGGACCTGGAAGCTGTGGGCTGCAGGGCGGAGCTAGGCCCATCCCACCATCTCTAGCCAGGAAGACTCATTGGAATGTGGGGAGAAGAGGGCTGGATCCCCAGCAATCTTTAGACCAGGTTCTGGGGATGCCAAGAGAGCGAACTTGATCTTCGAATGCACTAACTGAGGTTTTCCGTGCAGAACGAAGGAAGTGATGGTCTCAGTATTTTTTTTCTGATTGGGCTATATCATGCTAGGGGTGGAGTTTGTTCAGTTCTGGGTTCCACAGAGTCAGAGATGGTGACATGTTGGAGCCTTCCCAGGAGAGGGGACTGAGATGGAGACAGGGTTGAGGACCATAACCAGTGAACTGGGACTGTTTGGCCTAGAGAAGAAAAGACTCAGGGAGTCAAAACAGGACCCCGAGTGTGCAGTGAAGAGAACCCTGGGCGGACTGAGAGCAGGAGGCCAGGCCTTCACATCCAATAGCTGTGCGACTTCGGGCCCGTTTCCTAGTCTCTCTGAGCCTCAGCTGCTATCTGTTTCTCATCTCATCTCCTCATAGGTTCTGGCAAGACTGGCATAGACACAGGGTTTGATTTAAACTCTGGCTTTTCCACTATCTGTGTATGTGAATTTAAACAAGCCATTTTTCCAGTCTGGGCCTCATTACCCTTATCTCTATAACAGGAGGAATAACATCTACTTCACAGGAACTATTGTGAACACTGAATGGGAGGCTGGAAATAAAGGCCTTACAGAGGGCTTAGCATATAATCGGTGCTCAGTAAATAACTGTTGGTTATTATTAAACACAAAAGTGTTTTGGACCTGAAAGTACTGTATGAAGAAAGGACTTGGTAATGTATAGAGGTTGATAGAGAGCAGAAGTTGGGTCTAATGGGTATATGGTAGAGGAAACAGATTATACTGATGGGGCGGACTCATAAGGTGGTGAGCTCTCTGTCCCTCTCTTAGCCCAAGCTAAGAGAGCTCATGGTGGGGACACTCAAAGGGGACCCATATGAGTCTGAGAAACTGGGGGAAGTGACTCCAGGCCCCAGGATAGGCTCACCTGTGCCCAGGCGTCGGAATTGGAATCCCTGGGGAGAGGTGATATAGGAGGCGATTGAGCCACTGGAGATGACAGTGCGCAGCACCTCCTCAATCTGAGCCCCATCCGCGTTCCCTTCGGAGCCCACATCCAGCTCCACAAAGACCCAGCCGTCCAGCTCCCTAGGGATGGGCATGGGGCAGGGGAGCAGGGTGAGGAAGATGCCTAAAGTCTCAGCTCCTCCCTCAGGCCCCTGCCTGATGCTCAGGCCTGATCACTTGACCCTTGCCCTGCTCCTGGACAGCCTGTACGCCCAGCAGAGCAAGTTAAGGTCCAAATTGCACCCCCACCAATTCCTGAATTTCCACCAATAGAGATGAACCCGATTAGATCTCTCCTGCATCCCTCTTGGTACCCAGGCTTTTCTCCATTCTTGTCAGCTCCCTCTGAGTTACCCCTCAGTCCCTTGCCAGCCCCCGGGGACCCTTCTCACTTGATGAATACCACACTGACAATCTGGTCTCCGGGAATCTTCAAGTACTCTGACTCCAGCTGGGGAGGGACACAGCACCATCAGCCTCTGGATACCCTCACCCCATCCTCAGTCCTGCCCTACCACACCCGGGGAGCTCTCCAAAACCCCTTCACCTCACCGTGTCTACCACAGCCTCGGACACCTCTCGGAATGCCTCAGAGCTTGCATCTTCCAGCTGAGGGCTGTAGTCGATGGAGCGAGTGAAATTTACCAGGGCTCGGAAATAAACTGTAGAAAAGGAAGGGGGGCAGGTCACCGTGAGGGGCCCAGACTGGTAATGTGGTAGCCTCAGGCAACTGGGTCAGTTGTGGAAATGGAAGGTTGGTCTCCAGAGGCCTCTTGCTGAAGCTAACATGTGTGTGCCCACAGCTATGCCCAGAATCACCTCTATCAGCACATGCTGCAGTAGGCCTGACTGGTCTGCTCAGGGGTCAAAGCCAAGGCCCACCCTTGAGTGAGGGGCTTCAACTAACAGGGGAAATAGCCTGATCCACAAACCAAGCAATGGCGCAGAAGAGGAGATCCCCAGAGGCTTAGAGGAAGGCCAGGTAAGAAGGGGCTTCCGGCGGGGAGGCTGGCCTGGCATAGAAAGCACTCATGAGTGACTGTGACATGTTTTCTCACTCTTCTCCGGCCATTTCCTCCTCATCCCTTGAGGCTCAGCCCAGCCATTACCTCCTGCAAGAAGACTGCCTGAAATTCCCTACTCCTCCAACCCTAGCTAGGTTAGAGACCCCCTCCTCTGGCCACCCCTAGCCCCTCTGCCTTCACTATCAGAGCACCTTCTACCCCACATCACATAGATCCTGCCTGGATATACATGGACCATAGAGCATCATCTTAAAAATCATGGGTTCTGAGGTCAGCCACACCTCAGGCACTGACCTCACCTCTTGGAGCTTCTGTTTCATCCTTGGTCAAATGGGGACATTAATTACATTTGTCATAGGAAATAAATAACATTATACGCCCCCTTCCCTGTGCACTTAGATACAGCACCTGACACGGAGCAAGCACCAGAGACTCAGAAGCTGTTGACACCTTTCTCTCTCCACATCTAGACTATAAATTCGATGGGGGTTTGAGGCGGGGAGCGGGGAACCACTCATCTCATTCACCCCTGTATCACCAGTGCTTGTATAGCGCCTGGCACATAGTGGGTACCTAATAATTGATGGCTGAATCAATCCATATTAGATTGGTGTGAGCATACACAATTATTGTTTCTTAAGTACCTACTATACACATTTTACACACATAAAATCTTATAATGTTCACTGAGTTCATATAGAAGTTATAAATATGAGTTAGTATGAGTTGCAAATAAATCATACATGTGTATATACACACATATACACACAGTGCTTAGTACAGAGCCTGGCATTGTTAGTAGTAGATGCTGAATCAATCCATACCATATGCCTATGGTTTATACAGACTGGTGTGTACACACACACACACACATGCACGCACATCATTTACTGAGCACCTATTATGTACAAGATTTTTTTATGCATTAATTCTCATACTGTGCATGAATTAAGGGGTAAATTATAAATAATAAATATAGAGTTGACATGAGTTACAAATGAGTTTAAAATATGTACAAAGCGTTTAGCACAGAGCCTGGCACACAGCAGGTGCAATATGTGAACTATTACCGTATGAGAAACAGTAGAGCTTAAGTGGTTAAAAGTTCAGCCTCTGTAGCAAAATTGTCACTTACAGCTCTGTGACCTTGAACAAGTTACTTAACCTCTCTGAGCCTGTTTCCTCACCTATAAAATGGGGATAATGGCAGTGCCCACCCCAAAGGGCTGTTGTGAGGATTAAATAAGTTAGCAAACATAAGATGTTTTTGACGGTGTCTGGCACATACTAGTGGCTACACGGGTAATTACTCTCTCTGGTCTTTATGATGAACCCAGGGAATATATTTGGTTTGATTACTTCCCATCCAAAGGAGGAATTCATGGTTTTAACAAATTTATATTGAGGGCCTACTGTATGCCAAGCAGTGTCCTATGGGCAGGGCGTAGAGCAGTGAACTCCAAAAATGACAATTCCTGCCCCCAAGGAGATCACTTCCTAGTGGGAAGAGAAAGGAAATGAAACCAATGAGCGAGGATATATGGAGGGAGGTAGCACTTTACCACGGTGGCAAGAGAGGGCCTCTCCTCAAAAGGGACGACTGAAGGCAGAGAGTGAGCCGCAAGGAGGTATTTGAAAAAATAGCATTCTAGGCGGAGAGAACAGCAACTGCAAAGTGCCCAAGGCAGAAGTGGGCTGGGAGAGGCGACAGATGACCATCATGTAGGTGTCTGAGCAGGGACTGGCATCAGTTGGGCCTGACTACAAAGCCTGTCCTCTTCCTTCTTCACTCTGTACACACCCCCAGAGGGATCACACAAGGTACAGGAGTAGACTCCTACACCAAGAGAGGGTGCTTGTGAGGGCAATGCTGCCTGCTCTGAGCCACAGGGACCGTGTCGGGCTGGGCTCCTGGGTGCCAGGCGGGTGGGGCTCTGGGGGCCGGAGTGTGGGGGCTATGAGCTTGGCCACAGAGGCCCCTTGTGAGCGGGCACAGAGGCCCATTGAAAGTCCCCCCACCCTAGCCCCTGGACTCAGCCCCACGGCATAGCGCGGGTGAGGAGGCCAGGCCTCTGCCCAGGAATGTGCCCCATCCTGGGGGAGGGGCTAGGGCTCCACAAAGCCTCTTTCTACTTGGGCCTGGGAAGGGCATGGACCCTCCTGCTTGATCCTACCTCCGGCCATCTTTCAGAACGGGGGTCGGTCAGGGCAAACCCCCTCCCTCTTCTACCCTGAGCTCTGTCCCTGCAGCCAGTGTCTGAGGGTGGGGGCAGAAGGTGAGGCCTGTCTGTTTCAGAAACCAGCCCCCAGAGCTGAGGGTGCTGGAAGGGAGTGACGCTATGTAGGGGTGGGCATGTTCACTGGGTGCCTGCCCCAGCCAGCCTTCTCTCTCCTGGCCCTCATTCTGACCTCATTTGGAGAGTCTACTTGGAGTCAGAGGCTGGAGGGACGGGAGGCCCAGAGCTGCCCTGCACCCAGATGGGGGTGGGAAATGCAGGCTACCCCACCTATTCCCCATGCTCAGGCTCTGCTCACCAGAACTCCCCGACACACCCAGGCCCTCGAACCCCAGCCCTGGGTCCCTCTGGGTCCCTTGGGTGGGCCCAGGATCAGACAGTCCCAAGGTGGATACAGCTGCCTTCCGATTCTAGGGCCTCATTCCCCAAGGGGTTGCTGCACCCACCCCTGTCCGACCAGCACCCCGTGAGGAGGATGTCAGGCCCAGCCCACTGTGTTCAGAGTGAGTACCCAGATGGGGCCTGACTGCATCCTGGGCAGGGGAGAAGGTGGGTCAGCTGGGGCGGGGCAGTGGCTGGCCCGGCCCCCAGACCATGCAGGCAGGTGCCTCTGAGCCACCAGTACGACAAAGTGCAGGCTGGGGAGGAACAGAAGAGGAAGGAGAAAGAGTGAGGGGACAAGGTGGGAGAGAGGGCGAGGAGGGAGAGAGGGAGGATGAGTCACCACCTGGCCAGCAGGTCACTTACTGAGAGGAGACTCCTCATCAGGCTCCGAGACCATCGCGCCGGCCATGGAAGGGAGGCCCAGGGGTGGCCCAGGGCCTGCAGAGGGGAGTAGCAGAGAGGGAGGGGACAAGGGACAGAGACAGCAAGGGAGGCAGAGAGAACCAAAGGGAGAGACAGAGACATGAAGAGAGAGAGCCGGTCAGCACATGCTGCAGTGAGAGATGGAGACAGACACGGAGATGGAGACAGAGACCCAGAGGTAAAGACAGAGATTCAGAGGTGGAGACAGATACACAGAGAGATGTAGACAGAGAAAGTGGGAGGAACATGAGAGAGAGAAGCGGAGACAAAAGCAGAAGAAAGGGAGGAGAAAACAGAGATATGGGGGCAGAGACAGCGAATCAAACACATAGAGGAAGAAAGACAAAGAATGAGACAGAGGATGAGGCACAGATGAGAGAGACACAAACAGTAGGAAAGAGACAGCCCAGGCAGAGGAGGAGGCGGGCAGGAGAGACATGGAGACAGGCGTCAGAGCAGTACAGGCAATAGGAGAGCGAGGACGAGTCAGAAAATGGGAAGAAATTGGGTGAGGGGAGGTGGGCAGGGGCTGCCAAGGAAGGGCACATAGAATGGGGGGTGGATGGGACAGGGTTGGGCAGAGCCTGGGGGAGCCACAGCCCTGCCTAAGGAAGAGGAGAGGGGAGGTGCCATCTCAGGAGTGACATTCCAGCGTTTGAGGTTGGGCCAGGACCTAGGTGAAGGGCTCAGGCGGGGATGGCCCCATCACGGTCAGGATGGCCCTTGCTTAGCAGTCAGTACAGGAGGGCACTGCCCTTGGGCAAGGCTGAAGTGGTCATGCTGAGCCCCTAGGAATCAGACATACCTGCCGCCTCCTGGGCTGAGAGTCAGCCCAGCTGTGTGGGCCTGACACCAGGGCAGCGGGCTGGTGCCAGGGCTTGGGCTTGGACAATCTAAAGCTTCCTATCTTCCCGCGGATCAACCCCACCAAAAAGGAAAAGGCTCCTGCCCTGCTCTCGGGCGCTCCCTAGCTGCTATTCCCCACCCACACCCGTCCCTCACCCCTGGCCTCTCTTGCTCTCACAGCTGCTTCTCATGGTGGGAGATGGGTTGGCAAGGACAACTCAGTGGACAGAGCTATTGCAGTGGGCAGCCCCGTGGGAGGGGCCATAGATATTTCTGAATGGACACTGTGGACTGGGCCAGGGCTTCTCCACAGGCAGGCCTGGCTTGGCAAGAGGCAGCTCCCAGGGATGCATCAGCATGGGCCATTCTGGGGGTGAGCTGTGTACAGAGGGCCCACCTGACACCCATTCCTGGGCCCCACCCGGCTCTCAAGTATCCTGTAGCCCTGCAGAGACTTACACGTGGAAAAGCTTCAGGCAGTATCTGAGTCCCAGGTGCTGGAGGGTCACAGACAGGACCATTCTACCCAGAAGCCAACCCTCCTGTCAGCACTCGCCCAGGTAGGATGCTACCCTCTGGCATTTGATGCCCATGAGAAGCCAGCAGAAGCAAGGCGACCCTGTCCCTGGAGGATCAGGCCAGACCTGCCCCAGGCCTGCCGGCGTGGGCAGCACTGGATGCTGTGGGGCTGCCCAATGGTCATTCTGAGCCAAGCTCCATCCTTGGCCTTGATCATAGATTAAAGAGTGCCCAGCACTGTCTCTCAGAGGGCAGCAGGAACCATATGGAGTTGCTGGGACTTGTCATCAGGTAGGTCCTTCTCTACCCAGAATCCTAAGGTGAGAGGAAGCAGGGACCCAGTCCCAGTGCTGGCCCAGCCCCTGCTCTGGCCAGGCACTTCAGGTGCTGGCAGAATGGGCAGCTGACAGAGCTCCTGATTCCCTTCCCTCCATGAAGCCCAGCCCTCTTTCCCCAGCCCGCAAACCCTTGGCTTCCTAGCGGTGATGTTACCTAAGGCAGGGCTCCCTCCTGGGTAAAGCCAAGCCCCCGCTGTCAGCTCTGTTGGCCTGCCTGATGCTCTAGGCCACAGAGCCCCTCTGGCTGCCAACCCTTGCCTGGGGACCCTAGCTCTTCAGCAGTCCCCTAGAGGACTCTAAGGAAGGACTCCACAGCTGAGGTGCCTTGGGAGGTAAGAATTGTGCTTTGGATGCTGAGCTGCTGGCTTTCAGTGCCCCTATCAGAACCAGGCATTTCCTGGTACAGGCAAGCACAAAACCTGGCCATCTCCAACCTTGCAGGTACCTGCCAACCAGTTCATATAACCGTCACTCAGCAGGTACAAGGCCATTCCATGGCAAGCCCAAGGAGCCCTCAAGGCCCTCGGCTCTGGAGATGGGGCCTCTGGGGCTGCCCCAGGGGCAGGACAGGGGCCTATGGGACGCCCCAGCAACTTACCCATCTGGAAGTCCCCACTGCCCACGTCCCCGCTGCCCAGGTCATCTGCAAGCAAAAGAGAGATTTACTCAGCAACAACAAACATTTGTTGAACACCTACTATGTGTAATGCACTGTTCTGGGCACACAGTGGGTAAGGTCATGAAAACACAACTGTTATCTCCTCCCCATGCCTAGGGAGGGCTGGCCTAGAAAGATCGGTCTAGAAGCCTCCATCAGAGAGAGTGTGGACCAAGCGCGGCTGGGTGGGAGGGGCCAGGCCAGACTGGCCACTGGGTGAAGACAGGAGGTGGACTAGGGAGATAATCGTCCTCACTGTGCAATGCCCACCACCTTCCCCACCGGTCCTGAACATCCCGTGCAATGAGGGCCCTGCTGCAGCAGAGAAGCACAGCCCAGGTTTGCATAGGTTGTTAGTGGAGAATCCTGGGGTTACTGGGACCAGGGCTCAGGACACATGTAACTCTTAGCTCATCTCTTGAGGTGCCACCTTAGGCAAGATTCCTGGGGCCTCTTTAAGGCCCAGTAGGAAGAACCCCCACTCTGCCCCTCACTTTCTTTACTCCCAGCCACCAGAACCCTCTGCCTACCTCCAGAGGCTTCATCAGCCAGCAAGTCCTCATCGTCAGAAAGGTCTGAAAAGCTCCAGCCAGTCCGTCCTGCTGTGACCATTTCTGCGTCCTCAGGCAAAGACAGGCCATCATATGCCCTCAGCCCATGAGTTACCTGTGGGAGACCATATAGCCAACTGCGTCATACTCCCCAGCTCTCACTGAGCTCAGGCTCCCTCCCCTCCCTTCAAGGGGGACCCAGATCCCACCCCAAAGCGCTCCAGTGGTTAAGCCAGAGTTGGTCTGCCTCAGAGAGTCAGACTGGGGCTACACCACTGTTTTTGACTCAGTTTTCCCAAATCCCATTAGGCCCTGGAGGCCTCTGAACCCGAACCTACAAATTCGCCGAATCTGAATGAATCCTCAAATAAACAGACAAAATTAAAATCATTTTGGTAAGTGATGACTCTTCTTCCTTTGGAGAAAGCAAGGAATATATCCAGGACATGATTTAGTGGACATGGGGACACAAGCAGGTAAAGGGTGACCTGGGCCAGCAAAGATGAAAACATGGGCAGGTGGCAGGGTGGAGAAGGTCAGCGTAGAAAGGGGACAGAGGCAGAAACTGAGGGTGAGTCAGTTGAAGCTGCCTCCAACAGTAGCTTCCCCGCAGACCGGGCCATCCTGGCTACCTCTTTTTGCCTCAGTCTGGCCTCCAAATCTCCAGGCCACAGGGAATACATTCCAGCCATGTTGAAGAATTAATTCTGGCACTTTGTGCTGCACTGACAGGCTCGTCTGTGCAGAGGCAGGGGTGGAGCCCAGCAACTGGGCTGAATGAGGGAAGGACAGGCGTGATGTCAACTTCATGTGACCTCAGGCTGCTGCTGAGACCCTGCACCCCGCAGGCTGGAGCAGAAGGGCCCCAGCAGCCATCACACCTGCCTTTCTCCTGCGTAGGTGTAGGTGGTGAATGCCTTTTTCCCTTAGATGAGATCGAGATTTTTCTAAAGGAGTTTTACCATTCACTTAGAGGAAAACAAACCCAGCGGAGCCCCAGGAAACCCCAGAGCCCTCCACACACAAGTGTGCATGGATTTGTGGTAGCCCCATAACTCACATCCAGCCCCAGATGGCCTGGCAGGGGAATCTCATGCCCTGCCCTGGCCTCTACCCTATCTAGGGAGCCTGGCCTGGCCAGAAAGAAATGGTCTCTTGTGGAAGACAAAGTGGTGGCCACAGGAGAGAAGCCCAAGAAGAAAAGCACTGGAGAAACAGCCTGCTTCCTTCCTCCCCACACCCCAACTTCACACAGTCCATGGTCTGGAGCCTCTGGCCTTTCCTTACACTGGTTCCTCTGCCTAAATGCCCTTCCTCCCTTTGTTTATCTGGCTGACTTCAATTCCTCCTCCAAAATTCAGCTAAACATCACTTCCTCTGTTCAGTAATAATAAAGAACAAATTACAGATATGCACAGCAACATAGAAAAACCTCAAACACATTATGCTGAGCGAAAGAAACCAGGCACAAAAGACTCCATACTGTATGAAACTCTAGGGGGAAAAAAAAATCTAATCTATAGTGACAGAAAGATCTTAGTTGCCTGGGACCAGGAATGGGGCGGGGTTGACCAGGAAGGGGCACAAGGGAACCTTTTGGAGTGGTGGCTCCCTGGGCACATACATCTCCTTCTCGTCATTGAAATGTACATTTGAAATGGGTACATTATACGTAATTTATACCTCAATAAAGACAACTAAAAAGAAAATTTCTGGGAGACTTCGTCCTTACTCCTCGGCCTTCCCAGCCACCTGCACCCCCAGGCGGGGCTCCGGGCCCTCTGAGACTCTGCTGTTATCGTCTGTACCTCCACTGGAATGAAAAGAACCTTGAAGGCAGGAACTGTGATTAATTCACCTCTATCTTCTCAGCACCTGTGTTCAACAAATACTTGAATAAATGAATGGATGGATGGACAAAATGTCATCACCTGTTAATTCTAGCTGCTTCCTAAAGATGACTTGCTGTGAAGGTTTCACCCAACCCGACGAAGTCTATATGAGCCTCACTTTCTAGCCTGGGAGCCCTTGGGGGCAAGGGCTGAGTGCTGCTTGGTCATCTTTGTGTTTACAGTGCTACCAAACCTTGTGTAAGGCCTATACTGCCCACGTTATCCTCTGCTACGACTTAAGGCCTCTCCCCGCACAATCCATGGGCAAACCCCTCCTCCTATTCCTTCTCCTCTCCCCACCCTCTCACTCTAGACTAGTGCCCATCCTTGTGCTGGGTGGTCAGTGGACTTCTAGGCTGTGCCATGAGTTTGCATCCAGGAGTGCGCTTTAGAACCTGGGCTGCTTCTCAGAGCCACTGAGTCAGGCTCCCCCTGCCCCCAGGCGGGAAGGTTAGGGTTGTGTATGCTCAGGGGATTCTGACACCCACAACATCAATCCCCTCACTAGGGTTTCTCCCTCCTCCCCTGGCCAGGGGTATAGGGCAATGATCCCACTGGGTGGGGGTAGGTCTTGAGCAGGCCCTGGTTGACCTAAGGGGAGTGTGAGGCTAGGGTTGGTGCAGGGGCACTGACATTGGGCAGAGGAGGTTAGAGGGGCAGGCTTGGCAACTCCCCACCTGGGGAGGGCTACCTCTGTGTGTCATTGCCATACCCTCCTCCTCCCCATGCAAGCAAGGCGGAGGAGGGCTGCACGGGACACAGAGATTCCTGGCACCCCCTAGACACTAGACCACTGTCTGGAAAGAGGAACCCTGGTGGGGAGCAAGGTCCAGGGAGGAAGAAGCCGGGGCAGGGGGTAGCGGGGTGGACAGGACAGGAAATAGTAAAGCGAGATTCAGCTTAGAAAAAATGCAAAGAACACACATCTGCAGTGAGAGGGGAAAGATAATCCAGAGCATGTCAGGCCTGGACAGAAGCCCCCCACCCCAGGGACCCCAGAGAATGGGCTCTCCACATGACAGCCTACCCTTGCTTGCAGCCCGTTCCCCAGGATCCAGAACTTCCGAGTCGGATCAGGGTCTGCGGCAAGCAAGGGCCAAGCCAGCAAGAGCAGAGACTTCACTTGTGAAAAGCTGAAGATCAAAAGGTTCTAGCAGCTGTATTTCACATCTGGGAGGGGGATGGAGCCAGACCGGAAAGAGGCTTCAGAAAGAGCCCGAAGGAGCTTGAGACTTGACCATAGAAGGGAACTTGGATTCAGACCTGGAAAGTCCAAGGTCTACTTGGAGAATAAAAAGAGCTAATTTATTGGGCACTTACTATGCACCAGGTATTCCTTTAAGGATTTTAATGTGTTAACCCAGGTGAGAGGTGTTAAACAGCCCCACTGTACAGGTGGGAACATGGAGCAGTCAGGTCACCTGCTTAAAGATCTAGCAGGTGGCAGAGCTGGGATTAAAACCCTGGTGATCTGGCTCCAATGGCTAAGCTCTTACCAGTGCACCATACTGCCTCTGCAGCCAGGGCTGTGGAATGAGCCAGAACTCACCGAGGTCACTGAGTCACTCCTGCAAACCTTCTCAATCACACTGCATTTCACTATGTACGGAGCATTTCCTCAGCCTCAGTGTCATCTGACCCTGACAATGACCCCCTGAAGTGGCTGAGCAGGTGCGAATGGCCCCCTTTGGAAGAGAAGGAAACTTGCCCAAGATCATGGGTGAGCCTCTGGAAGAGTCAGGACCAACCCAGGATCTCCAGGCTCCGTACCCCAAGCTCCCTGCTCACCAGGAAAGGAGGTAGGGCTGGGCTGGGCTGGGCCGGGAAGCCCAGGGCTGCCTGGTCCCCATCCCCAATCTGATCAGCTTCCAAGATGGATCATGGGATGCATCAGCTGGCAGCAGCCTGGGCCCATGCAGTGAGTGCCTCAGGTCCCAAGGAGGGCCGTCAGCGACTTTAAGGTCATAGACAGAAATAGAGCCCAGGTTTCCTCCCTCCCAGCCTGCCTCCGGCTGTGAGGGAGCCCTGCTTCCTCCCAGAGGAACCCAGCACTTTAGGCAGGCGCTGGAGCCGGATGGCGGGCCAGAGAGCAGCGGTCCGGAGGGCAGACCTGGGCCAGAGAGGAAGGAGCCAGACAGAGAGGGGGATTTTCCAGACCCCGCAGGTTCCTGGTGGGGGAAGAGGGGGTAAAGCTGACTCATACAGGCCAAGGTCAGAAGACAGTTCTGGTGTGCAGAAAACAATCGCTTATGACAAGGGTGTGGGTAGGGTGGCCCCCCAATGGGCAGGCACTCCCTGAACATAGCCGGGCTGGGGGGATACCAGAGAGGCAGGGGACTTCTAGGAAGCACCCGCTTCCTGATGCTGAGTTGTGTCGAGGCCCTCATGGTCAGGATGAGGAGCTGCAACTCCAAGTGCTGCAGAGGCCCTTGGCGACAAGGGACAGAGACTGGGCCCTCCTCTCCTGGCTTAGGTGAGGGTACAGAGGGAGGAAAGGATGGTTGGGAAGAAGCATGGAGGTGAAAGATCAAGCCATTAGAGAAGGGTACAGAAGGTAAAGAAGGTCTGGGGTGGAGGGAGAGATACAGATACAGATATAGGATATAGAGTTTAATTAATTAATTTTTTTTAGGCAAGGCAATCCGCGGTTGACCTCACAGATTGCAAGGACCTTGTCAGCTTACGATTCCTTATTTTGTTTTTTATTTTTTATGCCTACAGCACCTGGTCTTCCTAGGTGGTCTCCCATCCAAGTACTAACTGGGCCTGACCCTGCTTAGCTTCACGAGATCAGACAGGGATCGGGCACGTTCAGGGTGGTGTGGCCGTAGACACTAGGATATAGTGTTTTCAAAGGAGTTTTTAAGTGAGAAGCGGGGGCTTTGCAGAGGTTACATGTGTAGATAAGAGTTTCTGGAGCTGCTAAAATCAGAGCTGTAGGAAGGCGGTGTCCCAGTGAAGAGATGACAGTAAGAATGGTCAGAGTCCACGGAGGGAGGGCTTCCTCCAGGCCAGGCCCCGTCCTACATGCTGCGTGGACAACCAGGGAAAGCTGGTACTACAGGACCACTATCCCTCACTTGCAGTAGGGAAATTCGAGGCGCTCTGAAAACCAAGAGTGCATTTTAATAAGTTTTAAATAAGTTTATAACAAGCTCATCTGGTGCCAGGCCCTGACCTGAATTGACATGAAGCTATTAATAGCTTATTCACTCCACTTTGTGTGAGAACAGTCATACGTTTTGCCATAGCAACATTAATGTGTTTGATTACAGGGTGTTGCCCCAGACTCTGCTGAGGATGTCACAGCACAGCTGGCATGTGCGTTATGTCACCTTTATCAAATCTGAAAACTTCTGAATTCTAAAACATGTCTGACTCCAAGAATTTCAATTAAGGGACTGAGCTTGTGTTATTTCCATTTTGCAGGTGAGAAAACTGAGGCTCAAAGAGGGTCATCTGTGTAAATCGGGTTAAAGCTTGTAAGACACTTGGCATGGTGCTTGTATAAAGTGCCCAATAAGCATTAGAAGTAGTACCACGCAGGAAGTGTAAGGCAGAGGTGAGGGGATGAGAGGTTATGCATGGGAGAGAGGGGTGTGGGCTCGGGCCTAAGGTCAGCCTTCAGGTGTAGAATAAAGGGAGGGGTCTGGCTCTGCTTTCCAGGCTCTGGGCTGGCTGAATGGGCGTGGCACTGACTGGGGATGACGACAAAGCTTAGTTCCAAGGCTCGAGTTGTCTGCCTGCTCTGAGGCAGACCCTGGAACAGTCTGGGACATCAGGCTTCTCCAGAGACATTCTTTGCATGCCTTGGGCAGCCAGCCCACCCTCTCCCTGCATGGCCCAGACCTAGGACGGAGCACCGAACTGGCCTGCAGCTGGGCAGGAAGGTCTGAGCACTGCAGTCCCCAGGGTGGCTGCAGCTGCCCAGGGCAAGGCTCCAGGCATCTGGGCTGGAGTGAGCTCACCCCATCGAAATCCAGAGTCGGCGTGGGGGTGGGAGACAAACGAGCCCCTGCCTGCCCACCTGCCTCCTGCCAGCACAGCCGGCCTCAAGTGCTTCCACTCCTGTGTATGGTAGAGGAACCAGAAGAGGCTGTGACCCACAGGTCCCAATTCTCCCGGGAAAGACAAAGACCCCGACAAGTGTCCCTTCTCACTCTGCTCTGATACAGGCTCCCAGGTAAACCCACAAGAAAGAGCTCTCCCCACTCTGCTGCAACCCAGGCCCCAGATACAGGGTCAAGGTGCCCTGCCCCACCCCCAGGCTGCCGGTGCCTAGTCCATGGGCAGCAGACGGCAAAGGGGAAGGAATCTGTTGGGGCAGCACTTTGTTGTGCAAACTGCCAGGGGCGGGAGAGCCAGACACAAAGGCCAAAAGGCCCTTAATCCCCTGGCAGGCTGAGAGGGGCGCCGGCCGGAAAGGGGGTGGTCACAGCCCCTTCTGGCATGCCTGCGCTGCCCGTGCCACTCTGGAGGCCTGCCAGCTCCCCGTACTCAGGCCCCCAAGGTGGCAGGACATTCGCCAGCCAGTTGTCCAGAAAGAACAATGATCTCCAGAATAAGAAGGGCCAAGGCTTCTCAGGCATTCATGCGTGCAGATCCTTGCAAGGCTTAGCTCACACAAATCCACAACCTCATGAGACAGATACTGGCACTCCCTATTTTACAGATAAGAACACGAGGCTCAGAGAAGTGAAGTCACCTGCGCAAGGTCAGACAGCTAAAGCAACAGGAATCCAGTTTGGAAGCAGGGCCCTCTCTCTTGCACTCCGCTGGCTCTGAGGCTCTGACCCTTGCCCTCTATAAACTCGTACCAAGGCCTGGGACCCGGAAAGGCTGCATTCCATCCAGGCCTAGGGGAACACGGAGGGCCTATCAGGGCCTTCCACAGAGACCACAGGAACAGGGAGCAGTGGTCCCGGGCTCCTCATCCCAGCTCTGCCCGAACTCCCCATGTGGCAGTAGACAAGCCCCTTGACACTCTTCCCTTTTAGCAAACTGCAGTGAGCGCCTTCAATATGTGCTAGGCTCCCACACCAGCCTTCCCTGCCGATGTCAACAAAAGCACAAGGAGGGCAGTGATTTTCATGTATTTTGATCACTGCTGCATTTTTGGAACAGAAAACACATACTAGGTGTTTAACTGATATCTGCTGACACACTGACAGACTGAATTACTGAATGAACGAACTTAGAAGGAAGGAAGAACTGCTTTGGGAAGCACGGCTGGAGAACTCTGAATCTGTCCAGGCCTTTCCCAGGTAGACCTGATACGGTCTCCGCTTTGAGGCCCCTCTAATAGTTGGGGTGTACACTCACGTGGGTCTGCTATGGCCACAGCTGAGCTAAGAGCGCTCTATCCCCGAGTCTCAGAGGGATGTGGCCGTTGGGGCAGAGGACAGACTCTGCTCAGATACCCTGCCACTAAGCCACCTCAGCCACTTTCTAGCTGGGTAGCCTCAGCTTCCTCATCTGTAAAAAAGGGATAATCAATCAGACCTGCCCCATAAGGTTCAAAGCGAATCACTTTGACCTTTACTTATCAAGCACCTACTATGTGCTGGGCCCTGAGAATAAAGGGAAGTAGACAGACTCAGAGCTCTCTCTCTGTCTTCCTAGGGGAGACAGATCATTAAACCGAGAGAAGACAATACGGTAGGTAGAGAGCTCTGCAGAGGAAGGACGGGGGCTGGAAGAGCCCAGAAGAGGGTCCCCTCACTTAGTGAGGCAGGGTGGGAGTTTGGGCAAGGTTTCCCAGGGGAAATGACCATTCGGCTGGGTCTGAAAGATGATTTCACCTAAGTAGGGTGGAGGAGGGGAAGAGAGCATGCACCGGGCAGAGGAAGGGCACACGCAAGGCCCAGACGGGGAGAGTATATGGCACAGTAAAGAGACTGGAAGTCTAGTGCAATGGGGAAGGGTCTGCCAAGTGGCACAGGATCAAAGGGACCAGCTCTAAGTGGTCTTTTCCACTTAAGGAGTGGTGCCCCTTGGTTGTGTTGTTGTCATGGTGCTAGTCATAGACCCTAATTCTCTCAGTCCCCCCAGAGTTCCTACACTCTCTCCTCGTGCCCCCACAGACACTCTAAGAATGGGCCTCCCTGATGCTGAGTGAGCTGTCTGCCAGCGTACAGGGAGGCAGCAGGAAGCTACTGGGAAATGCCCTACTCCACCCGTTTGCCAGGTGCCACTAAGGCGGCGGAGGTGGCCAAGCGGAAACAGCTTCCGGGCTGGGCTGCTCAGCAAGAAGGTCCCCAGGGGTTGAATATTATCCGCCAAGCACTGTAGGTGCCAACAGCGCCTACGGTGTTCACGTGCCTGCCTCCTGCCTGAGGCCCGGCTTGGTTCTCAGATTCTCTGGCTCCCAGGTGGCCCTGCTGGAACACTGGTGTGTCTGTGGACCTTCAAAGCCACATCAACCTGGTCTGGCCTGCCCATACCCTCCAGGGTCACTGTGCACTGATTTCATCAATGAAGCCTCTAGCACAGTGCCAGGCCCATGGGAGGATGGGAGAAATATTCCACAAATTTTTGTTGAAGTGAAACACCTCTTATAACAATGAGCGCTTCCTGAACCTACGAAGTTAGGCCTTTCCGTTGCTCTTGACTCACCGAAAGATTAGGAAAAAAGCCCTTATTATGGCCAGCCAGGTGCTGTGTGATCTGCCTACACACACGCATACACCTACGCACACCTCCCCAACCTCCTCCCCCACTGTGTTCTCCCTACTCCCTGCCGCATTTATCTCAATAGTTCTCAGACATGCCAAGCTCCCTCCTACCTCATGGCCTCTGCACTTGCTGTACCCCCTGACTGGGACATTGCCTCCAGCTATGCTCATTCCTCTTCCTCTAGTTTCTGCTCGAATGTCACCTTAACAGAGACCAACCCTGACCACATCCCAAGTCAAGCATCAATTGTAGTTAGCTCTCTGTCACCTCCCTTACCCTGCTTCATAGCACCTCACCACCTACACTCAACCCCATATTTACATGTTTATCTGTTTATCATCTACCTCTTCCACTAGAACATCAGCTCCATGACGACAGGAACTTTGTCCACTTAGCTTCCTTTTGTATCCCCAGCACCTAAAAGTACCTGGCACCCAGGAGACGCTCAATGATATCTGTTGAATTAATTAAAGAATGTGGTTTACAAATGAAGAGACAGGCTCAGAAGGCGACTTGCTCATAGTCACAGAGTTGGAAGAGTTGAGACAAGAAGCCAGACCTCCGGTTCCAAATTGGAAATTCGGTACTATCTGAGCCCTCCTCCTGCCATCTTTGACACCTGAGGCTTTCCAGCCAGGAGGGTCCCTCTCTGGGGAAACAAGAAGCAGCCCATGGTCACCAAGAAGAGACCTGCCTGCTACCCAGACCAGCAGGGGGTCTCAGAGGCGAGCAGGACCACAGCAGGGCCTTGCACAAGGCAGCCAGGCAGCCAAGCCTCCGTGGCTCCACTCCTGCTTGCTCCCATGGGCATCGGCAACAGGAAAAAACAGACTGGAACGGCAACCCAACAGCTGCAGCCAAGGAGGCCAGCTTCCCCTGCCCCCCAGGGCTTTCCCCATCTGCTTCCTGGAGGAGGAGGAAGGGGCAGGCAGGGCCTAGGCCATGGCTGAAGACAGGCCTGTGAAAAACAGAGCTGGAAATAAAAGGAAGGGCCCCTTCCTTTTGGGGTGTTCCCTGTCCCCTCTCCTCATGACTAATGTCCATTCCAGGGCACAGTAACTCTGGACAGAAATAGGAATTGGGGAAGGTCCTGTAGACACACATCTGGGAAAGGCTGTTTACACAGAGCTGAGCTGGTTCCCCAAGTCCCAATGTCTCTAAAATGATGATGAGAGAATGGGGTTAACTATTTAGTGTTTCCTAAATTTGCTTAACTTGGAACTCTTTCTTCATGCAGAGTTCATGGGACTAGGGTTCCACAGAACACATTTTGGGGACACCCACACCAAACGTATGCCTTTCCTTCAGCTAGCCGCCAAACAGCTCTAAGTGAGGCTTTAGATGTAAGATATGACCCACCACCGCCACCACCACTGGGGTCTTAAAACGGGGGCTCCTGAAGACAGAACGGCCCTGTGGAGCGCAGTATCGACAGAGGAAAAGCAGGCTAGTGGCAGGCTAGTTGGTGACAAGAGGGATATGTTCTCTCCTCAGGGTGAAACCCTGTCAGAGTCTGAGAAAACCCAGACAAAAGCTGTCCCTTCCTTCACTGGCCATCGGCCTACCCTCTGGGGTAATGAGTCCTGTCCGTGGGGACAGAGAGGGTGGCTCAGCGCCTGGTCACTCCTAGTTCCCCTAGGACCTTGCAGAAGGTCTGAAGGTAACTGTAATGCAGAGAAGGAGGGAGCTGAGTGTTCTGAGAGTTCAGCTGAGTGCAAAGACTGGGCCTGGGGACTGTTAGGGCTGGAGGGAGGGAGGGGCTCGAGCTCCTCCAGGCAGCAGGCTAGGCCACGAACCAGGTTTCCAGCTCACCCTGCTGTCTTGGTCAAGTCCATTCCTCTCTATGGGCCTCAGGCTCCCTCTGTCAGATGACAAGCAGAGATCACTGGTTTCTAGTCCTGTCCTCCGCAGCCTCAGGGGCCACTTTAGAGAGTGGGTGAGTGGGCAGGGGTCAGACAGGTAGAGTCTGGGACCCCTCCCCCAAATACTCACTTCAATAAAAACAAATCCACCTTTTCCATTTTATATTCTACACAATAGGTCTGTTACAGCCCCTGGTTAGCTGTGAGACTAGGAGCAAGTCGCTTCACCTCTCTGGGCCTCCTATTAATAGTATCTACCTCATCAGGTTGTTGTGAGGATTCAATAAAAATATAGAATGATATAAATAGCACATGGTGAATGCTCTGTTTGCTGTTATTTATCAAAACATTATAGCATTTAATCAATATACTATCATTTTGATTAAAATAAGGGTTTCACTGTTAATAGGAATAATGTTTGAAAGGTCTCAACTTAGATGATCCCAAAGGTTCCTTCTGGTTTTGATATTTTAGGACATGGAAATTCTGAAACAATAGGATCCTAAAATTCTAGGCTGTGACTACATCAGCAAAGAGGGCAGGGCCAAGGGAGAGAATTACAGTCAGAACCAAGCATAAGGTGATTTTGGGGAACTGATCAGCAAAAAGGGTTATCACCACCATCACCATCACCATCATCACCATCATCATCATCATCATTTATCTGTTTATACCTTCCACACCACCCTGTTCCAGAAAGACTCAAAGCACCTTACAAAGACGCACACATAATAAAGAAAATTAAACAGACAGACAGACAGAGCCTGGAGTGAGGTGAGTAGAATAGAAAGTATGTGCCGGATTCTGGAGGTCTGGGAAAGCAACAGCTCATTTGGCTCTGAGCTTTCCAGTAACCAATGGGAAGCAGGAAACCTGACCAGTCCCTGGATTCAGTGTCCCATGAGGTAAAAAACAAACCCGTTGCTTAGAAGAAGCACAACTATTCCTGAGACTGACAGCGGGAAATGTTCCAAGGGAAAAGGCTTGTCTGGTGCCCTTCTTTGCCCTTGCCCGTGGGGCCAGCATCCCCCTGGAGTCCACTGATCATGACCCTTTGAGGCCGAAGTCAGGGGCAGTCTACAATGATCAAAGATCCGGGAGGCTGCAATGCCTGTCCAGGCAGGGCCCCCAGCATCCTTGGTCTGGGCAGAATTACCCATCCTACCCCAAGCCTGAACACAGCCAGAGCCCAAAATAGCCAGAGCATGAGAGGGTGCCAGGAGGCCCAGGGCAGGGACGGCCCACAGTGGAGGACCCAGTGGGCCAATGAACACACATTCCTGGAGCACCTTCATTAGGGAACACGGCCATCCCTGGGAGTCCCCCACCCACCAGGCACCCCTTTAGTAGCAGCACGTTGCTCACGCAGAACTCAGGCAGCTGCTCCACCCTTCCTACAAGGCGGGCCTTCCTGCACTAGCCAAATGGAAAAGTCTTTGCAGAAACACCACCCATACCATATAGGGAAGTGCTCAGAGACCTCCAGAATCAGCTTCCCTCGGGATTCTCCTGGGTCCCCCAGCAGCTGGCCAAGACAATGGAGGCTATTCTGGGCTGCATGGGGTATTTAAAGCTCTGGCTGGGCCTCTGTCCCTGGGTAACAAGAGGCCTTGAACTTAGTAAGACCTTCCTGAAATTGTCACTGCCCAGAGTGTGAAGGCTGCATTCTATACTGTGTCCCAACCTCTCCTGCCAGGCCCTGAGGCCCTGTGGGATGCAGCAAAGTGCCTCCTCCTCCAGTAAGCCCTCAGGGCCACTGCCCGAGACCCTCAGAAGATCTGGGTCTTGGCCCTGCTCTGCCACTAATCTTCTCAGGCCCAGTTTTCTCATCTGCAAAATGTGAATAATACCAGTTGTCTATAAAAACACTTGGAGGCTTCTGTGGTTAAGATGAAGTCGTGTCTCCCCAGCCAGTGTGGGGTAGAATGTAACTAGGGATGGGAATTTTGTCTGTTTTGTCTCTGCACAGTAGATGCCAAATAAATATTTACTGACATATAAATCTTTGCGGAATGTGTCTATAACTCTCATAGAACCACCGGCATTACTGGGTGTACAGGTGGCTAATATTCTTTGATGATAAGATTGCCAGATCTCATCCTGGGCACTCAGAACGAGCCAGGCTTATGCTAAGTACTTTACGCTGATTATCTCATTTAATTTGCTCAAAAATCCCAAGAGGTAGATAGCATTATTATCTTATTTTACAAGCAAGAAAATGGGGGTTCCACTCCCAATGGTTAAGGAGCTTGCCTGGGGTCCCAAAACTACTAAGTGGCCAAGCTGGGAGTCAAACCCAGGAACCCGAAGTCTCTATCATCCTGCACAAACACGCCCCAAAGAAAGGCAGAGGGGTGAACACAGCTGGGAGCCAGGAGCCTGAACTCAGCCACGAAGTAGCTGTGTGAATTCAAGCAAGCCACTTGGCCTCTCTGGATCTGTTTTCCTTTCCATAAAAACAGGGCATTAATTCCTATTTCTTTGTGTTCTTAGTAGAATCAAAAGAATCAAGAGATGTGACCATGTCCCTATATTAGCCCCAACCCCTCCCCAGGGGCAGCAGCTGTGAAGGAAGGTGGGAAGATGTCCTGGGGAGGAGGGCGGTGCCCAATGCTGGCTCCGGAACAAAGCTCTGCAGCTGCTGACAACAGCTGGTAAGAGTTCTGGGCCTGGCCCAAGCATGGGGAGAAGGGCGGGCT
>NW_006443568.1:12402420-12421690 GCF_000325575.1 Pteropus alecto | reverse complement strand
AGGGTCAAGGGCCTCATAGCAGGAGGCGGTGGGAGCAGGCTGGCTAGGGTCATCTCAGTCCTCATACTGCCAACTACTAAAATCCCAGGGTGCCTGGCTCCGCTGGGCCCACTGGCCAGGACCCAGGCCTTGCTGCCCCACCCTACAGCCCTTTACCTAGTTCCTGAGGAGGTCTGGGGTGAGGGTAGAGGGGCTGGGGCAAAGATCTGTGGACCCAACATGGCTTGTCTGGAGCCTGGGCTGCCCCGGAGACCCGTTGGAGGGAGGTGGATAGGCAGGGCTGGGTGGAAAAGGGGTCCAAGTAGAGGCCTCGTGATTTTTCTGGCACACGGACGGGGCTGCAGACCGTTCAGGGAGGCTTCTTGGAGCCTGTGAACTTGGCCTTGGCCAGTTCCTACCCCACGCCCCTCTTAGCCCCCTCAGCTCCACTCCCAGCTGAGTGCCAATCCTTTTCAGTCCACTGCAGCCCACGCAGCTCTTGCTCCTCTGAACTCTTGCATACCCATAATTATGACTGACCATATTTTCCAGAGCAGTGAAGAAACAGTTTAACAAAGGATTCCGGAGCTACTTCCGGGTGTCAGAGGCAGCTTGGAAGATGTAGTTTGGATGCACAGATATTTAAATTCTAGAGCATGTTCATAGCCTTTTGGGAAGACTATTATTTTTATTTTATTAATAAATCAAAGCCATCCTAGGACATGCGCCACCCCACACCACTTGGAACTGACTGGACATCCTAGTCTGTTAACTTCCTAGCTGTGTAGCCTTGGACAAATCACTTGACCTCTCTGAGCCTGTTTCCTCATCTGTAAATGGGAATAAAAATGGCCACCTCACAAGGCTGCTGTAAAGATTCAACAGGAGAACCTAACAGCTTTGTCAATTGTCTGGCACTTACTAGGTTTAAGTGTCACTTCTTCCCATTCCTCCTCCCCCACGGCCAATAATCCAAGAGCTCACAGCCAAGACAGCGACCTTTCCAGAACCCCAAGGGGAAAACAATTCCTGTTATGCCCCCACAAGCTAGGTAAGGCTCAAAAGAAAACTGCCTGCAAAGGCTCCAATGAATTCCTGGATCCTGGACTATCGGGGCTGGGAGGGACCACCTAGCTCGATGCCTTCACCTATCAGAAGGGGAAACTGAGGTCCAGAGAGGGGAAGTAAGGACATTAAGGAGGAACAACTAGGGTTAAAGAGCCTGAGTTCGAATCTCCCGTGACACTGACTGCCTGCTGGGTGGCTTTACCTCTTTGAGCGTCATTTTAGTGTCCACCCCACTCCAAGTGTTCGTATAGGATAAGCTGGATCACATGTATAGAATGAGTGCTTAGAAAAGTGCTGGGTACCTGGAGAGGATGGGGCAGCTCCAAGAAGAAAAGAAAAAGTCTCACAGCAAGTCGATGGCAGAGGCAGACCTGGGACCCAGGTCTCTTGACTTCTAACACAGGATCCTTCTCCTTCCATGACATCATCTCCTTCCCCTACTTCCCCAAGGCTGGAGTCCAGAGCCAGGACTCTGGGAGGGTGGCATTAAGCTGGGTCTTTGTCAGGGCTGATCAGTACCTGATACCCCAACCTCAACCTCTAAGAGCTGGTCCCTCTGGTCCATTTTAAGCCTGAGGAAGACAAGCCCAGCTGAGGAAATGGCAGGAAGGGCTGGCAAGGGAGAGGTGCGTGTCCTTGGCAGGGGAGAAATCACCTCCCGGGGGCTCAGGTTACCAGAAAGGAAATGGTAAATCTCCTGCTGCCCGCCACCTCCGACCAGGAATGTCTGCTGCCTGAGGGAACATCCTGTCCACCCCCTACCAGACAGCCCAGCGAGAGCCCAGACCTGGCCTACCCTGGTTCCCTGCCCTACCACTGGGATCTCGGGTTGGCCTCTGGGGCTACCCAGCCAAAGGGCACCTGTCATCCTGGGACAGTGGGAGCAGTTTTAAATAAGCAATCTAGGAGAAGAGAAGACTGGAAGGGGCACCCAAGAAAGATGGAGAGCGACTCCTAAATCTGCTCTGTTCGATCCTGTCAGACATGGATTTTGAGACCCCAATGTGGGTGATGGCGCTGATCTTGTTAACCCAACACAGGAGGTGGCACAGTGTGAGGTCTAGAGTAGGACTGACTCGGTTGGAAGCCTGGCTCTGCCACTTCCTAGCTAGCACTTGGACAAATCACTGCAGCCCCTTCCACCCCTCATCTCTGATGTGGCAGTGACAAAGCTGTGATGGGGACCCTGGGAAATTCATGGAGCTGAGATATAAATCTCTTAGCACAAGTAAGGGCACAGAGTAAGGGCCCAATACACAGTGGCTACCAGGTTCTGAGAAGGAAAGAGGAGATAACTAATCATCATTATGTGAGCGGGTCCCATTAGCCATGCATGTTTTCTGCGAGCTCACACAACTAACATTCTACTGGGAGCCAGCTGGACCATAAACTAACATTCACCAAATGGTGAGAGTACTCAAAAGAAAACTATAGCAAGGTGAGGGGTCTGGGGGTGGCTGGGTGGGGTTACTGTTTCACACTGGCCTGTTAGGGAAGGTGACACAGAGATGTGAAGAAAGCTGGTGCATGCATAGAGGAAGAGAATTCCAGATACAGGGAACAACAACTGTAAAGGCCCCCGAGGCAGGAGTATCCTTGGAATGTTCTGGAAACAGCCAGGAGGCCAGTTATCTAACACTCCCAATTGCCATGAGAGCAAGATATGATTATCCCCATCCTCCAGATGAGGCACATGAGGCTCAGGGAGGCTTCTTTGTCCAAGGTCACAGAAGGAGTAAGTGTCAAGGCCAGGATTCCAACCCTCCTTCTCAGCAAAGTGTCCAGGGGCTACTGTGCTCGGAGCTCCCACGGGGAGAGACAGAACGGGAGAAAACATGTAAGGTGTTCAGAGTCAGAGATCTGATTCCTTCAGGCTGGCTGTGTGATCTCAGACGTTACATTCCTTGCTGAGCCTTCAAGTCCTCAGAACTCATGGACCAGTGATGCCTTTTTGTCCTCTTCCCGGTTGATGAGGAAGGAGGCCAAAAGAAGGGGGAGGGGAGAGCGTGATGCTGGGAGATAACCTTGAGCGTCTTCTCTGGCATTTCTGACCCAAAGCCCCTCCCTGAACAGAGAAGGCCACATACAGACCCTACCAACCTGAACTGCCCAGGGCAACCTCCTGCCTGGTCCCCAAGTGTTTGAAACCTGCCTACACCTGCCTGGGCCTTGTCCTCATTCAGGACCCAGGGCCCAGCCACAGCTGGGACTCTGTCCTGCACTCCAGCTCCACGTGTCAGACATGCCCTTCACCCCCAGGACCCAGCTCAGGAACAGCTCCTGGTGTCCCAACCAGGCGGAGGCCCATGATGGGCCTTGTAACCAGGGGTGCCAAAGCAGGCCAGCCCTCATGGGCACCAGGCCAGACCCTGAGGCGCAGCCAAGTGCAAACAGCATGCTTGGCGCCCAGATATGACAGCGTTAGAGTGGGCAGGCTGCCCACTGCCCCCGTCACAACAAACCATCATCTCCACCCTGCTGCGAGGGGCCCGGGCAGCCAGGCAGCCGGCACCTCTGCTGGGAGCTGGGGATTGCCAGGAAAGGCCTCCTTCCCCACCCCGCCCCCTAGAATGGGCAGTGGGAATCTTGGAGGCTGGACACAGAGATTCCAGATGCCAGCAGCTGAAAGGGGAGATAAGCAGAGACAGGGTGTAGCGAGTAGGTGGGAAATTAAGGGGAGAATGTTGGCTAGCTAGAGCCAAGTCACAGACATCACGGATGGAGTTAAGCGAGGGGAGAGTGAGACGTGCCCAGGCATTGAGGAGAAATCAGGGTTAGTACAGGACCACAGGACGGGCAATCCCGTCCACCTCCATCAAGACCTAGGGGTCTCTCAGGGCTCCATGGCCTAGGGGTCCCAAACTGGGACAGGGAACCAGTAATAATGACAACAACTACTCCTAACTAAGTGCGCACATGGCACTTTATATGCACTAGCACCATCCAGCAGAACTTTTTGCAGTGATGGAAATGTTCTAAGTCTACATTGTCCAATAAGGTAGCTGGCTACTGGGCACTTGAAATGTGGCGAGTATAACTGAGAAGCTGAAATTGTATTTTAAAATGTTTTATGTAATTTTATTTCATCAAATCTTAAATTTAAATCATCACACATGGCTCATGGCCACCATATCGGACAGTGCAGATTACACCATCCTCAAACCAAGCCTAGAGGCAGAGCCATCTCTATTCTACAAAGGAGGACACTGAGGCTTGCCCAAAGCACACAGCTGGTCAGCTACTGATGAGAAATTGGAACCCAGGCCTGGCCCCGCCTCCGTGCTCCCTACCCAGGTTATTGTCGGCACCGGAAAAGACTAACAGAAACTGTATGTGTGTGGAAGATAAGGCTGTCCACTTAACCAAGACATCAAGTCTCTTGCTTTTGGCCTGAATTCGGTCAGCTACATCAATTATCACACGTTGACCAGAAGCTCGGACAGGCCATTTATAAAAGTCTTTGATTTCTTAACATGAAGAAAGGGCAGAATGATGACTGAATAATTGCAGCTGGTTGAGGAGCCAAGTCTTTTAGAAAACTAGAGATCTTCAATGACAGGAAAGCTGGGCTTGGCCTTCCCACCTCATCACCCCAGACTCCACCCCCGAAGGCTCCTGAGAACTGAGTGACACTCACTCTCACAGGGCACATTTCCCTGCCTCTAGGCTTTTATGTTTGCTGTTTTCTCCTGGAATACTGGCCCTATTCCTCCCAATCTAATCTACTCATCTGTCCTTCAAGGCCTGGCTCAATTACCACCTCCACTCTGAAGTCCTCCTGGACATCTCACAAAGACATCTTTCTCCCCTAGACATCCATAGGACTTAATTTCGACCTCTTGGAAGGCTGGAGATTTGGTCTTAATTATAGTCACTTGAACAAATGTTTCTACTCTCCTGCTGGAACCAAAGCTCCTTGGGGACAAACACTCGTTTTTTCTTTGTTTTTGTTTGTTTTTTTTAATATCATATACATACATATTAATATATATTAAACTTTTAGATACTTCCTAATGCTAAGCAGTAGCTAGTGGATGATAAGTAAATATTACTAAGTTGAATTGAATTATAATAGTGGCTAAGGAGTTTGGGGACTCAATTTCTTATGGCTCTGTCCCAATCTCCTATGTCCCCAACCGGTGAGTCACTTCCCTGCTCTGGATCTCAATTTGTCCACCTGTAAAATAGGGGCAGTGATAGTACCCACCTTGTTGAGAGAGTATTTATACTTATTATATTTATTTAACAAACATGATGTGCCAAGCATTTGACATATATATTCTTAACAACCCCATGAGACAGGTATTATTATTATTATTCCCATTTTATAGAAGAGGAAACTTGACAGTAAAACTAAATACATAAAAGAGGTAATGCAAGTCAAGGGCTTAGTATAACACGTGGCACATGGTAATTGCTAAATAAATTGTAACTTTTTTTTTCTGTATAATAGTTTATAGAACAGTAGGAAATTTGGGATACTTTCCCAGGGCTGGGCATGTAGTAGGTGTTCTTCAAAGTATTTGCTGCTAGATTGACTCAGTCCCAAACATTCCAGTGACAGATGGAGTGACCCTAACTAAGCCCAGGGCAGCCCCTGCTGACTCCCTCTCCCCCCTCTAACCTACTGGGCAGTGGCCACTGTCTGTACTACAGGCCACAGCAACAGAGAATCCCTTTCCTACCTTCCTCTTTCTCCAAGGACGGGAAGTGTAGAATGACTTTGGGGAGACGACTCCCATCCAGCTGTGCTGATCCCATGGGTGAATGGAGAGAAGAGAGTCTGATTAAGTCTCAAAGGCAAGGGACACTCTTAACTTTTTCCAGTCCTGCCAGGGGCTTTGACACCCCATTTCTCTCCCTAACTTGGCCCAGACCAAAAGAGGGGAAGAAGGGGCAGAATTTAGGACAGAATGAGCACCAAAGGAGTTTCTATCTTGCCTATTTTTTCATGTCCCAGCAGTCACAACTGTCAAATGATAATTCCTACATCACGGAAGGGGGAGATTCACGGATTGGGGGTTTCAAGCTTTAACAGGGGTGGGGGTTCAAGCTTTAACATGCACAGGAATCTCCTGGGGGTCTAGGGAATCTTGTTAGTGTACAGATTCTGATTTTGATTCAGTAGATGTGGGTGGGGCCTGAGACTACATTTCTGACAAGCTCCCAGGTGAGGTCCAAGCTGCATGGAGCACCTTGGAGTTAGAACAGCACCCTGCACACAGTAGACCTTAGCTATGCTTTTTCTTCTAGAGATTTAATCCTTAAGAAACATCCCTAGGGGATTGGGACCGTTATTTCACCACTGGTAACGCTGAGGTTGAGTGAGCACAGAAGGCTATGATTTGAGGCCAAGTCTGCAGATCCATCCTCTCCATGCATCACACCACCCACCATCCAACCCGCCAGAGGCAGCCAGAGGCAGCCAGAGGCCTGGAGCTGAGGACACACCAGCCCTGCCCCTCAGCCCCATCACTGGCCCCTGCTTGGCCAGCCAGGCCTCCTGGCATGGTCATGAGCCCAGGCCCCCCCAAAAGAGGCCTTGAGCCATCACGTCCACTCCCCCAGCGGCAGCTTCCAGCGGCCTCCCCCTCCATTGCCTTATAAAGAGACCTGAGCTGCTCTTTTCCAAGTTGCAGTTTAATTTTATATGGAGCGAACCAACTGTCCTCTCCCTGCAGCCTGGGCTCGACGGGCTTCACACATTCCTTTTGGAGCAACATTACCTAATTTAACCATACCCCTGCTCTCCGGGGATCCCAAAATAGCAGCTGCCAGTGGGGGAAAATGCCCTAATGGTATCAAAATAAACAATTCTCCCTCCACCCCCACTCTTGGCCTGCACCAGCCTCAGGACCCAGCCCAGGGAGGAGCCAGGGCTGGGAAGACTAAGGTGTGCCTAGGGGAGACCGAGAGATCCTACCAAAGCCCTGTTCTCTCCATCCTTCAGCCCACTCCACAGGTACACGTTCCTGGGACCTCCCCAGGCTCCTACTTCCTTCAAATCCTCCAACTCATCCCATGGGACACTGTTGCCCTGGTTACTCAAGACTAGGATTCAACTTTCACTTTCTCCTAATAACAAAAACTATAATAGTTAATAATTGCTACCATTCCCCAGGTATTAATTTTGAGCTAAACACTTCCCACACTTTGGCTTGCTGACACCTGCAAAGTAGGGATTAGTATTCTCCTGTTTCAGATGAGGAAATGGGTACCCAGAAAGGTGAAGTGACTTGCCCAGGGTCACACAGCCTGAGAGTGGCTGAGCTGGAGTTGGAAGCCATGCCCAGCTGCCGAAAGCCCATAACCATCATACCACCTTCTACTTCCGACTTCACTGCAGGGTCTGAGCCCAGGAGAGGAAGAGCGCAGGGGTTTTTATGAGCTAGAAGGGTCTTGCCTGCCTGGTATATTGCTATAGGCTCTGCTCACCCAGCTGGTCCTAAACCACAGGGGCCTATTAAACCCTAGCTCACATTTCACCCACATCCTGTAGGCTCTATGTCTGTCCTCAGAACCCCAGGGGCAGAGGCTGCCTGTCAATCTGTGACTCCAAGCCCTACTCCCTGCTCCCCTATCCCATGTGCCCCAGAGTAGGGCTGTCACATTAAAGCAGGGAACACCCAGGCCGCTGACATACCTCGAGTGTAACCAGTGGTTAAGGAGCTAGGATGGTGGGTTTTCCCCGCCCTTATTCTCCTGCAGCCCAGAATAATCATTAACTGGGGCAGAACCAAGACAGAGAGCTGAGGCAGGAACCTAGCTGCAGCAGCCCCAGGGCCAGCTCCAGGCCCCTTCTCAGCTGGGGCATTCTGGGGCCACCTTTCCAGTCAAACAGATGGGCTGCTGAGGCCCCTGGTATGGGAAGGTGTGGCTTGGACCACCTGGCAGACTCTGGCTGGCCAGAAAGACCTAACCTGGTATCACCAGAGCAGGTGGCCCAGCAGGTGCCTGGAGGGCACTTACAGAGGTCTAGGTCCTCTTCACTCATAACCCTTCCGGCCCTGCTCCTCCCCACCCCCGCCAATATATGAAGACCCACAAGTGAAGAGTATTAAACAAGAAGATAGACCCTAGGGCCCTCTCAGACGATGGGTGGGGAGGCAGAACAAAACTAAGTCCCCAAGTTTACCTAGGACCAAGTACAGGGACAGTCCTGAAGTGGGAAAAAGAAAGTCACAAAATAATAGTTCTTGTTATTTATCAATTGCCTTTTCTAGCTAGATTTACATGATCTCTAATCTTCACCAAACCCTACAAAGAAGGTTTTACCATTCCCAGCTGACAGATGAGGCTCAGAGAGGTTAAGCCACCAGCCCAGAGTCACACAGCAATAAGTGATGGAGCTAGGACAGGACTCAGGGCTGTGCCTCCTGCCACTGACACTATCCCAAAGTGCAACCTTCAGAATTAACCACAGCAGAATTAACACGGGTGGTGGGGGGGGCGGGGCGGTCTAACAGGCCACATAAAGGAGCCTCTGCATCAGGGCCAGAAACCTCAAGGGAGAGAAAGCTGATGGGGGTGGGAGTGGTAGGAAGAGTGTCCTCCCACCCCAGTCTGGATGTACCAAGTAAAGGTGGCCCCCAGGACTTCCAGTACCTGCCAGGGCAAGAGCTGGGCCTTCTGGGAGATTGGGGACAGGTGGGAGCGGGTATATGAGGCCTGCACGAGGTGGGGCCTCTTGGAGTGTGAAAGGGAAGAGGATGGGACCTGCAACTCCCCTTCCCCCCAGCAGGTCACCATTCTCCATTCTCCCCTGGCTAAGAGAATTCTCTTCTATTGCTCAGGTGAAACCAAGGTGAGGCCCAGGCAAGCTGAAAGCTTTGATCTTATCACACATTCCTGCCCCAGCCCCAGCCCGTCATCCCCATCCCCTTTTCCCCACCTCCTCCCACCCCTGAGGTAAAAAAAACAAGTCATCTTAACCCTTTCCTCCCATTTTCTCAAGTCAAATCCAGGATCCCTACCTTACTCCCAACCCCCACCCCACAGAGTGGGAAGGGAGAAAAGAAGGAAAATGGAAAGCAGGAGCTTCAGGCCTAGTCGGCTCCTTTAACTCACTCAGTGCCACAGAGCCCCAAAGCTGAGCTCTGCGGGCAGCTTCCATGTTTCCTAAATTAAAATAACCAGACTCAATATAAATAGCCCCCACTATTTCCCACATCCATGAGCTCATCTGAGACTCACGACAGAACCAGCTGCCCTCTTCTCTACCTCTGTGAGTCTTGGCCCCTGCCCTAGCCCAGGCAAGCTGTCCCGTCATGTCCCCTCTTCCCACAAGCTAATTTCAAGGGAAACAGACTGTACAGTTACTAGACAGAGTCACAAAGACCCCTGATCTCTCCCAGAGGTCGTATGGCCCTGAAAACCCGCTCTAAAGCTCTTCGAAGACTCTCCTCGAATGCAGCCTCCTTGGCCTCCAACCTTTTACTGACTAGTGCACCACCCGGCTTGTCTCCCCTATCAGACTAGAAGCTTCTTCAGCCCACGCTTGGTGCTTATACCTAACACGGGACCTGGCACAGAGCCGGCCCTCCGTAAGTATTTGACAAATGAATGAATGGTCCCATTTGCACATGGAGAAAATTCAGCTTCGAGAAGTTAAATGACTTGCCCTGGATAACACAGGCAGAGCCAGGAGGAATACAGGAATCTCATGACTCCTAGTCTATGCTCACTCACCTAACTGACATTGACAGGGCCCCTGGATGTTAGCCCAGTGATAGGTGCCCAAAGGCCACAGAGGTGAACCCACGTGGCAGACCACCGCAGGGGTCATCTCAGGCCCACACAGGAGGACAGGCAAAGCTTCAAGTACATCTAAGGGAGCAGAAAGCCACCCCTTCACGTTTCCCTTGCCCAGGCCCTGGCACTTGTGGGCTGGTAGTGTCAATGAAGGAAGATGTGGGATTGGTAAGATGGTGGGCTCCACAAGGTGGCTGCCACCCCTGACCCCAGAGAATGGAATACCACCAACTCTTGAAGGGAAGCTAGCAATTTTCTCTAAGAACTCAAGATCCCTTTCCTCTGAGTTGGCAGGTGGCCACAGGGCAAGAAAGAAGCCCATTTTGTGAGCAGGAAAAGTGAGGCCCACAGAAGAGGGTCGGTAGTTGGCTTAGAAGCCAAGTGGAGGCCCAGGCCTTGACCTTTTGCCTCCTGGTCTGGCCAGGTACGGGGCAGGGGACTGGGATGGATGTCATCTCAGCCTTCTGAGTGATTTCCTCTCATTCTTTCCCCAGCGTTAATGATTCCAGCAGCAGGACAGGGCTTTCCTGCCCACACACTCAACAATGCAAATCTAGGGACAATGGGGACCCCTGCTCTGGATGCTTTCTCCCTCCACCAGCCAAACCTTACTTGCTCCATAAGCCTCACTACCTCCAGAAAGTCTTTCCAGATAGCTCATGACAAATTCATCTTTTCCTTCCCTGACGATCTGCTATTGTCTGGACTTGGAGTTGTGCTTGCTACTTATGGTCTGTGGGTCCTGACTCTCCAAGAACCAGACCTTCTGGAAGAGGAGGGACCATGCCTCTAATGTCTTCCAGGAAGACTGACAGAGCTGGATTCAGCTCCCACCTTCCTCGGCACCTGGCTGTGTGATCTTGGGCAAGTCACTGTTCTCTAGCTGTTTCTCATCTGGAAAATGGAGATTTAATCCTAACTATATAGGAAAGTTGATAATGCAGATAAAACATTTAACAGGATGTCTAGCACACAGTAGGTCCTCAGGCAATGAAGTTGTGAATAAAAAGACGGATGAATTCTTGGCTCCTCTACTGTATAGGGATGTTCAAATGACACAATTTTGGACTCGTATGTAGATTCTGCCCCCCAGTTGGGCCATGTGCTTCTGTGCCTTCTATTTCAGCTAAGCCCCCAGTATGGAAGTGGGTCCAGGGCAGGCCCCACGCAGCAAAAATTCACTTAACTCCCAGCAAAACCTACAGGCCCCACAGGGAGCCTGGGACCTGAAAGATACAGGTTCTCAAGGGTCTCTATGCCAGGGAAAGACAAATTCACCTCCCTAGGGAATGCTATCACTAAGTTGAGATGGAGGCCCAAGGGCAAGAGGCACCCAAGCCTGAGAAGTAGGAGCTGGATAAGCCCACATGGCCGATATGAAGCTTACTCTAGCCTTTGCCAAAGCCGGCCCAGTCCAACTCTTACAGGCAGCAGTCCTGACTATGCCTGTCCTCCCAGACAGACTTCTCTCTGCACCCAAGAGGCTGGACCCACTTGGGAAGGGATGACAACGTTGGAGTCAGACAACCTGAGCTCTACTCCCAGCTATGCCACATACTAGATGGGTGACTTGGGCCAGCCATTCCCCCTCTCTGTACCTCAGTTTCACCCTCTGCAAAATGGAGATTATAATGCTAACCTCAAAAGATTGCGATAATGCCCAGAGAGAGGCCCATGCAAGGCTTGGCTCCAGAGGGTGGCAGTTTTAATCAAGAGACGGCATGGATGTTCACTGAGAACTGGCTGATGATCCGGGTGACAGAGGTGACTGGGGAGGAGACCCTGGAAATCCCAGAGCTCAGAAGGCCCTGGTTTGTCCCTCAGGAAACTCCTAGGTCTCTATTTCTCTGGCTTGAGGGTCACGGAGAAGGCAGACACCGCAGGAGAGGGAGAGGAGCTGGGGCTAGGATTTGAGGCCAGAATTTCAATCTGTCCAGCCCAGTGAGAGATCCAAGAAGAGGCATGATCCCAGTTCTCAACTATTTGAAAACTGGAAATGCCAAACAAAGAGACGGATGAGTCAACTGGGGTGAGGAGGGGAGACCAGGACCAAGAGGTGGAGGGGAGAGCAGAGCTGACTCCTGGGGGTGAGTATGGAGACGCGGGAAAGGAAGAAGTGGGAGCAGGGAGCAGGAGGTGGGCTGGGAAGGGGCCAGAGGCAGCTGGGAATTCCCAGCCCCATCCCAGAAGAAGCATCTGTGGGGTCACCCAAGGCCACCTCTGAAGTCCTTCCTCTGCTCAGCCCCAGGCTGCCTCCCCATTCTCCACAAACTGGCACTGGGGAAAAGGTGGGAAAAGATGCCAAATGTTAAAAAATGAAACACCTGGACTTGACCCATCTAGCAACTCAAGCCCAAGGCATAGCATGGGGGAAGAGAGGTCACCACCCACTTGTGTGTCTCTTTCTCTTTACTTGCGCTGTTTCTCTGAGAGCCCACGGGGGCCAGATTTAGAGCTGTGTGACCTCACCAACCCTGGCAATGAAGACCTGCTACAGGTTTTCCCAGGGCTCCCTGTACAATGTCCTGCCTCCTCCAGTGTGGGCCTGATGGAGGATGGGGCTGGGAGGAGGTCCCAGGAAGCCTCCCTCCACCGCTCCCCTCAAGATGAACATCCTTTCTGCACCCATGGGAGCCACTTGGCCATACCTCCTGTTGCTCAGAACCTACCAACTGCACACATCTGGGAAGGGGACTACGGATCCATCCACAGACTTTCCCAGGCCACACCCTGGGTGTACTCCCTCCCTCTCCCCCTCCAGGAAGGAGCAATCAGGGTGGAAGGGTGGACTCTGTCCTGCAGCTGTGGCCTCAGTGGGGGAAGGAGGCAGTGACAGATCAGATGCAGTCACATCCGGGGCTCTCGGACTGCGGAAGAGTTTTTTTTGCAGGAATGATCTCTTTCCTCCATCATTCATTCAATAAGCCCAGAGCAGGGCCTGGGTTGATGGATGGCAGCAGTTTTGATCAGAAGGTGTGCCATGCTGAGCAATGGGAACCCTGAGTCAAATACCACTCCATCCTTGCCCTATGCAGGAACAAGACTAATAGAGTAGCTACCAATTGTCAAACACCTATCACATTCCAGACACCAAGAGAGGTGCAGCCACCTGCTCTCATATCTGCCTGGGAAACAGGCATCGCGATCCCTATTTCTGACCTGAGTCTCGGAGAGAGGAAGCAAATTGCCCAAGGTCAGTCACACAGCCAGCTGGGGCCGAGCCAAGACTTCAACTCAGGGCCCTCTGAGCCCACATCTTTCCCTCAACCACAGTGCCCAGGTAAAGAGGCTCACAGTCCAGTGAGGGCACAGACAACTAGAAGATGGCAGGGTGGGCAAGCCAGCTTGTTCCACGTGTTCCCAGTCTCAGCAGATAGCAGTGGCTTGGAAGGACAGCTCTCCCGGGCTCTCCAGGGGCCAGAAGCAGCCCCTTCCCAATCCTCGGCAAGGAGCCTGCGCCTTTTTGGCCTGCTGGCTTCCTCAAGGTCATTAATTTATTCACTCAATAAATGTTCACCTACTATCACCCAGCACTGGGCAAACTGCAATAAAAAAAACCAGAGTCCCCGCCCTCATGGAGTTTCCATTCTAGATGGGTGGAAGACAATAAATTCTAATTAAACACAAAGATCTATAAACCATGAGCTCAAGCTGTGGGGCTCTAAGGGATTAGTGTCTGCAGCTCCTTAAGTGTACACTCAGCAAGACCCCCTTGCTGAAGGTGGGAGGCAGGGAGGGAGCTGACTGCCCTAGCTGTGAGTCCCCTCCATCACCTGTCATTTTCCATCTTTCTCCCAAGCCCGCACCTCCTGAAGTTTCTCCATTTTGGTTAGTGGCAGCTCCATCCTTCTGGACCCTTAAACCCAAGACTGTGGAGACATCTCTAACTCCTCTCTTTCTGTCCCGCCCACACCCAATCCCTCTCTTTCTGGTCCTACCTTCAAAATACATTCAGGATTCAACTCCTTCTTCCCACCTCCATTGCCCTGGTTCGAACTCCCATTGTCTGCAGCCTGAGTCACAGCCTTCCCGCTATTGCTCTTGACCCTCCACATTCTCTTTACAGAGCAACTCAAGTGAACTCCCTCACTCAGAAGCAAATACAAAGTTCTTCTCTCGGCCAAGGCTCTGCCGATCTTCCCTTGCCAACCCTCTGACCCCAGCGACTATGCTCCCCCTCACTCATGCTGCTCTGGCCACGTGGACCCCCTTGCTTTCTGCAAATACGCCCAGCACACCTCTGGGCCTTGGAGGGCCCTTTCCCTCAATATCTGCAGGGCTCACATCCTCACTTGCTTCAGATGCCTTCTATTCGAATGTCAATTTATCAGAGGCTTTTCCTGACCACCCCACCTCTTCACTCTCTAGCCTCTCCTCTGTTTTATTTTTTCTGGCACTTAACACTCACTGACATATTATATTTACTGTCTGTTTTCCTGCACGAGCTAAAATGCAAGTTACATGAAGGGAGGGAATTTGACTTTTTTGTTGTTCTTTGCCATAACCTCAGCACTTAGAACAAGGTCAGATAGTTAGAAGGTGCTCAATAAATATCTAGTAAATTTTAAGTCTAACACACACCTATAGAGGACTTCAGTTTACAGAACATTTAGTCACATACATCATGGGTCCATTCAGTCATTCAATGCAAACTATAAACCTTTATGCTCCAGCTGCCCCCCCTAAAATCCAGAGCAACAGAGAAACAGGGCACCCTCCTGGTGCCTCAGGGATAGGGCTCTAGTAGGTAGCTGGGGGCTGGTCTTAAGGACATCTCAGGGATGCCACAAATGCCCCTGGAGATGCTCTGAGGTCCCTGCAACCTTGGCACGGGTGGGCATCAGGAAAAGGAGGAAGGGTGGGTTCTGGGGGTGGCTGAGACTTGAAGTCCCCACATTCCCTGGCCTCAAAGAGCCTCCTTGTTCCCAGGGCTTTCATGATGGTGCCCCTGGCCCAACCGCCCCCAGCAGCCACGAGCCACTCCCCTCTCAAGGCCGCTATTGACATGGACGACGCCACTAGGCTGGGCAGTGAGGTTGGCGGCTCCCCGCGAAGCGAGTTCCACACATTCTTCTGGGTTTCAGTCAGGCAGCTCTGGGCGCTGGAGTAGCCAGTAGGCCCTAGCCAGGCCCTGGGAGAAGGAGGGGGCAGCGGGGCCAAAGAGGCCAAGGCCTGGGTTGGGGCAATATTCCAGCAGGGCCAGGACCCTTAGCCCAACCTCCCCCATCCTGGCAGAAATGAGATCAGGGAAAGTCCAGGGTGGGCCCTGGAGGAGGGTACGATGGGCTCACCAGGTCTTTGGGAAGCTGCTGGGGGGATGGGGATATGTTTGCCTCGTCCTCCCGCAGCCTGATCCTCACAGCTGGGATGGGCTGGGGAGGGGAGCAACTGGCCAGGGCTGACAGCCTTTTCCACATGCCCCAAATGGTCTGAGGGTCCAGAACCCAAACATCTGGCCTCGGAGTGGCCTCTGAATCATCATTCCAGATCTTTCCACATCTTGGGCAGCCTCTCCCACCCTTCCCTTCTGAGACTCTCACCCGCAGACCGGGCAGCCCTGAAGCCTCTGCAGATTCACCCTAAACCTTGAGCCCCCAGGGCACAGCCAGGGGAACCTAGTGAGGGCTCCATGCCGATCCTCCCCTCACGTCCCACGAGAGGGGAAGGCCCAGCCTGGCCTACTCGGCCCTTAAGACCCCTAGATTAATTCAACTGTCTTTGGGGTGTCAGGGAACATTTAATGAGGAAATTCATTAATTAACAAACCTACAAATGGACAGGTAATCCCACAAATGACCGTCCTAGTTTAGTCATTCCAGGCTCCCACCTAGGCAGGTGTCCCTAGGAGGCTCCATGGATCCTGAGGCACCCCATCCTCTGTACCTCTTATCCCAAAGCCAGACCCTGCTACTCTTGCCTGAGGCAGCCCCTGCACTACTTAGGGCCTGAGTTCTCACTTTTATCAACCCGAGTGACAAGTTTTATCAACATGTACGCCTGCTGCTACTAGCAAGTGGGAAAGCAGGAAAGCAGTGAGGAGAGCCTCAAAAGCCTGGCTCGTGGTGCCACTGAGTATATGCGTGAGTCCCTGGGCAAGTAAATCTCTCTGTGCCTCAATTTCCTCTGCCTAGAGAAAGGGGACTACACTAGTAGCTATATACATTCGACAGCTATATTAACTGAGCACTTACTACCTGCAGGTGCTAAAGATACAGCAGCCGTGAACAAAAACATGGAAGGTCCTACTCTTGTGGAACGTAAATTGTGGGAGAAAAGAGAGAAACAAGTATACAAATAGATGTCAGATGGTGACCCCCAAATAAAGCAGTGTAAGGGGATGGTGAATGTTGGGTAGAATAGTTGGGGACCTGAAGGAAGAGAGGCAGAAGGTCACACGGATATTTGCAGGACAAGCTTTCTAGGCAGAAGGAACAGCAGATGCAAAGGCCCTAAGGTGGCAGTGTATTTGGCACGTTTGAGAAGCAAAGGCTGGTGTAGCTGGACCGAAGGAGTGAGGGGGAAGTGGGAAGGAGGAGAGATTCGAGGGAGTGGGGGACGCCGGATCTCATAGGGCCTTGTGGCCTGTACTGTCAGGGGCTCCGGTCTGCCTGGGGACACAAGGAGTGCAGAGTTCTGAGCAGGGGAACATGTGGGGATCTGTTGATAAACTTCGCGGGCACTTGATAAATGTGAACTATCCATCGTTTTGTCATCATCTGGCCTGGCACCCCAAGACCTCCCTCCTCACCACTCCAAGCCCTGAACCCGTTCACCTTCTGCCACTTTCCTTCCACTCATCTCCCAGGCAGGGCCTCAGACTCACAGATCCCGACTTGCCTGTGCTCAGCCTGAGAACAGGCCCAGGCCAAGCCTAGTAGGGGCCGTGATTCCCTATGCATAGGGAGCTCGCATAGGGAGCTCGCTTAGGGCATGGGGGGAAGGGGTCCGTCTCTGCTCCTTCCAGCCTCCACCTCCCTCTATGGACAAATCTGCTGCTGGAAATCCCGAGGGCACACTCACAATCCTCTCCCAGTAGCAGGTCTGGAGCAAGGGGGTCAGCAGGGGATGGGCAGGGCGGCCAGTTATATCAAGGGGAAGGCTGAGGTAACGCTGCCCCTGAGGGAAAGGGAGGCTCCTCCATTTCCTGTCAGCCCACAGCCTCCCTAGTGAGGAAACCCAGCTGAGGCAAGGAACAGGTATCTCAGTGACTTCCCTCAGCTCTGAGAACACTGTAATCACTGTGGCCTCAAGACTCCTATCTCCTGGCAGGGCTGGCCCCGAGAAAGGAAGAGCTAAGGCCCCAGCAGGAAGAAATGGGGTCAGCAAGCCAAGGAATGCCCTGAGTCACTCAGTCCCGGCCCCCTCCCCCTACAAGCTTCACCTCCCCCTCTAAACTGAAATTACTCCCACGCTTAATCACAGACCACTGTTTCTTCTCTCTCCAGCCCTCAATGAGGTCTTGAGCTCCCGAAGGACCATCTTACCCTCTTCTTGTATCGTACTGGCTTATGGATGTGAACTGAAAGGCAGAAGAGAAAAGGCAGCGGGCAAGGAGGAGTCCAAAGCTTGCTGGAGCACTGGCTAGAAACCTGATGTCATTCAAAACATAACTAACTTCTCATCTCCATTTTACAGATTTGAAAACTGAGACTCAGAGAGAGAAAACTGCTCCAAAATGGCAGAGCTGAGATTCATACTTGGGTGTGTGAGCTCCAGAAGCCACCATCAGCCTGGGATGAGACAGTGAAGACCTCAATGTGTTTGCTGAGGAAACTCTATAATCTTACAGGATCAGAGCTGCATATTTACTGATCTCAGTTCTGGGAAAGCACAGACAGGACCTGATCTTGCTCAGCCATAAACCTCAGCCCTTAGCACCGTGTCAGGTGCACAAATACCTGCCCAATAAGAATGAATGAACCCTGAACTCTGGATGACTGTCGTGGAATGCTGCTCAAAGAGATGCGTTGAATGAAGAAGTGAATGAGATGAATGGCTGCAATCCGCTCCACCCACTCCCCACTCCTACCACAGTGGAACCCAGGCATCCAGGAGCCCCTCGTCATGGGGCAGAGCTAGAGGAGGGTCAGAAAAGGAAGACAGTGCATATGCTGTTGGTGCCTACTTTTTGGAAAAGTGAAGATCAGTGTTGGGAGCTACAAGTTCAAATCAAGACTGAAGAGCAACTGGGTAGGCCCTGCTGGATGCGTTGGGGTGAGAGGCTGAGACAGAGGATTAAGGAAGCTGCCCATGTGAGGAGGTGGGTAGGAGAGGTGGGTGGGGCAAGAGAGGTGAGGGGTCAGATCTAGGGTGGGGGTAAATGAGTGACTCAGGAGGGCAGAGGTAAGAGGGAGCCCACAAGGCAAAGACAGGGAGTCCAGTCACTGGGTAAATACTGGCCAGCTTAGAAAAGTCCCTCTCTTGGCTCTGAGAATAGGGAGGCATGGACAGGGACAGCCTCGGACCACCTCAAAGAGGGTGGGGGTGGTTCTGTGGTTCCCCACACAGGCCAGCCTCCCCAGATGTGCCCCCACCCACATCTGCCACCAGCTCCCTGCCCAATGACCCAGCCCCACCCTCCTGGAGTTCACTCAGGTCCTCAGAGCCTCTCCTGGCCAGCTATTTTCTTTTCCTCTGCGAGGGCCCATCCCAGCTCAGAGCAGGGCAGTGGGGTGTAGGTGCCAGCCTCCCCTGCACCTCGAAGACCTGGCAAGAGGAAAGCTGGGGAAGCAGATCCAACCGTGTCCACCACATAGCAGGCCCAGCACCAGGCACTTACTTTCCTGTGCATTCCATCCAGTCCTACCAACCACCCTTGGGCAATGCATTTTGACTTTTCTTTAGGTATGTAGGCTGGTCTCAGAGAGTTTAACTAGTTTGCCCCAGGTCACACAGCTACTCAGTGAAGAGCAGGGATTTTAATTCAAGTTCTGGGATGTCGAACTCCAGGGTCTAGGGGTGTTCCACGCAAGCCTCAGTTGTGTTCTAAACGGCTCTTGTGCCTGCCTAGTTACTAGATCCCCAAGGGGACAGATGGCGTGGTGAAGTTCCAGTGAGGACTGATAGGGTCTCCATCACCACTATGTGTCCCTTTCCCAAGTTGGCACAGAAAGAGGTGCTCTCCCTTGCCCTGCCAAGTCCTCACCCAGCTCGAAGTTTCTCTGCCTGGTCCCCAGGAATGGCAGGCCGAGTCATGCCTAGCGCGACTCTGAGACTCGGCAACGTGGCCGGGCGACCCACGGGCTCCCACGAGGGCCGGCCCCGCCCCCGGGTCCATGCAGGGTTCCCTGGGCACCCCTCCAAACAGCCCCACCGCGGAGGGTGGTGCCGGCCCGTGCCGGCCGGGGGTCCCTGGCGAGAGCCGCCGTCCCAAACCAGAGTTCCAATCGCGCAGCCTCGGCGCCCCAGCCAAGTTGGCGGGCGCGGAGAACGTGGCCCGGGGCGCCCCCCGCCCCTCCGCTCCGCACACTCA
>NW_006443568.1:12397533-12401965 GCF_000325575.1 Pteropus alecto | reverse complement strand
GCAGCCAACTGGGCCTTTGTCTGGGCCCCCAGCCCCCTCCGCCCGGGCAGCGACCCAGCCCGGCTCCCCGCCAAACCCGGCCTGGAGTCTGGGATGGGACGCGCGGGCCGGGGCCCTGCGTGCTGGGACTCGCCCTACCTCCACGTGCACACTGCTCCCACAGGTGACCGCTGACTCTCGCTTCACACCCTGTCACGCTCCACAAACGTGACTCCTCCCACGGGCAACTCTCGAGGACCCAGAATTCCATCCGCTCACACATGCACCTGAGCAGGCACACTTGAGCACATGCACACACACTCACGCCAACTTTGGCTCACGGGACATTTTCACACTCAAAACTTTCACGCACTAACATCCTCATCCACTACTTGTGAACACTCAGAACACTTTACCACTCTTACACTCAACTTTCATACACTAATAGTCTTTACAGACTCAACAGAACATTTTATCTCTTCAAAATTTTCACTTCTGCAGGTGACACAGAGAACAACTTAGATACACACTCAGCTGCTCACATTCATATTCACATGTTTACATAGTCACATATATAAATCTCAAGACACGAAGCATAAGGACATATTTTCACACACAAATTCCTCACAGGTGCTCACAATTCACACACAGGTCAACAATTTTCTCATGTGTATATCAGCCTGTATTTTTTACATTTTCTCACACACTAACCACAGTGGCTTACAGTGGGCATTCAATACTGATCTGAATTGCTCCCAATACACACCATGTTCTACATAAATCACTCAAAGACCAACTTTGATTCACATAAATCACAGCCCCAGTGCCAGAGACACACCGACTCACCTACCCAGGCCCAGACACACACAGACCCTGCCAAAGCCCCAATCACAGAAGCTTGGATGGTAAATCACAGTCCTGGATGATCCATGTCTGACACAGACCCGCAGACAGCACATGGCCACACCACAGGGCCTCCCTACCGCCTACACTTAGGGCTCCTTTCTGCTGAAAATTTCCAGGGCAGATGGGTGGAGAGAAAACGTGTGTGTGTCTTAGAGGAAAACCTTTTGAGTAATGATAGAGGGAGGAGAATAAAAACTGAAGTTTCCATTGTTTCCTTGAGAGTTGCTAGGTTCCAGAGACTCATGGCTGGGTTTGCAGCCAGGAGTGAGGTGAGCTGTGGACAGAAGGAAATGCCTAGCTAGTTGGGTGGCACCAGGCCTGGCTCCGGAAGGTGTGTTCCCTGTGATAGCGGCCTGCGGTCTCCCTCTCATTCTGGGGCCTCCTGTCCTGGCACCTGGGAGATAGAGAAAATGCTGGCATTTTGACTCCCATCCCATAGAGATGTCTATCTCCAAAAGATGGGGTTCTCCACCCTCTGGGACATATTTCTGTTGACCAGCTCAGAACTCTAAGGGGTGGAAACTACATCCACAGTGGTTCAGTCAGCTCACTGACCCCAACCCAGATGCCAGGTACAGCATTGAATAAGGTCTGTTTCTACTCCAGACAGGGAGATAGGGATGGACAGAGAAGAAGTGCCAGATTTGGCCCTCGGTGAACCCCTAATCTGATGGAGGAAAGGGGGAGGATATCGTTTCTGTCCTCATGTTGTTTTCAGTCTGATGGAGAATCATGCCTCCATCACTGCACTGTGTAATAGTGAACAAACTATTCGACCCCTCGATGTGTCTCAGTCTTACCATCTAGAAAAGGAAAATAATGTTAAGACCTCCCTTATAGTGTTGTTATGAGGATTAAAATGAACTAATACATATTTTTAAAAGAACAATTTTAGGCACAGAATAATCACTAAATAAGTGGTGGCTATTTCCCTTATTACTGTTTCTGTGTGAGCTCCCAATCTGAAGAGGGAGACACAACTCTATCCTTAGGGGGAGGGGTCCCCAAACCCCGGGCCATGGACCAGAACAGGTCCATGGCCTGTTAGGAACAGGGCCGCACAGCAGGAGGTGAGCAGTGGGCCAATGAGCAAAGCTTCATCTGCATTTGCAGCCTCTCTGAGCCCTAGCATCACCACCTCAGCTCCACCTCAGATCATCAGGCATTCGATTCTCATAGGAGCACAGGTCTCTGGTGCCAAAAAGATTGGTGACTGCTGCTCAGGGGGATCCAATCTGACAGAGGAGCAGTCTCTGCACCCAATGTGTTGTCCAAGTCTGAAGGCCAGATGCAACCCCCACTCCAAGGTTCTCTAGTCTAATGGGGGAGTACAGCCTTGCTCTTGAGAACTCGCCGTCTGATGAGGAAGGCTACAAAACTCCGCTGACTTCAGAGTTGGCAGGTGGCCAGCTGTGGTGGCAAGATTTTTCCAAGGCCTTGCCTGTCCGTGGAGGGTCAGCATCCGTGACAAATCACATTTTGTGAGCTGCCTCAGTCTCTGTTCCCTACCTCAGGCCCTTTAAGTCCCAGAACTTTGGCTTCTTGGATGATTTGCTCATGAGCAAAGGGAAAAAGGGAACAAGTAATCCTTTGTAGATATTTGGTCAAGACCAAACCCCATCTATAAGTCTTGCTTCCAAAAAGAGGTTGAGGAAAGAGATGGCAAAGCTGACTGGAGACTGGAAGTAGTTGGGCTGACGTGGAGGGCAGGAAATGTGTAGAATGTGTTCCAGAGCAACCCCACTCACCCTGAGAACTGGTCATCCCCTATTTATTCTGCATCCTCTCCCCACTGAGGGATTTGGCCAGCTCTGTTTTATTTTGCAGTCCTTGGTATCTTTAGTAATGTTCTCAGGTTGCTTTGTCCAGGGCCTGGCTATCTCCTCATATAGCTTAGAGGAGCAGAGGCAGGGCCTTCTGGGCTTTACTGAGCCTGGGAGGCGCCTATCATTGCCTATAATCTTAGCTCAGGGTGCTCCTCATATTCTTTGAGAAAGAAACAACTCAAGTCTCTCACAAGGTTCCTTAGATAAGGAGACACTACAAGAGTTTGAATAGGCAAGAGTAGCCAAGCACTCTGACTTCTGAGAAACAAGTTGGGGGCCTTCTGGAACCTGTAGTTTGTGGGTCACCTGTCTGCTGCTGCAAAATGGACAGGACTCAACTTCTCCTGGCTTCGACTCTGATCCAAATCTTTTCTCTGCCTCAGAGTTTCTCATTCATTTTCACATTTCTTCATTAATTTATTCATTTGTGTATTCAGGGCTGCAGTGGATGGTTGGGCACGTTGTTCTCTGAACAAGAATATGCAGCCGTGTGGGCCCTGTTGTAGGTCTATATCTACCTGGGGTGTTAGGGGGTGGGTACCTTTTGCTAATAGAGCAAAGGCACTGCATGGGCTAGGTGTTTATTCAATAATGAAAGTGAACACCCATTTTGCACAAGGGCTCCTATATCGGAAAACAGATACTGGAGGGGTAAGGATCTGTCCTTGGAACAGGAAATGGATATTAAGTGGGAGTAGAGACGGAGGGAAGAAAACATAATGATGTGGAGAGGAGGAGGAGGAGGAAGAGGGAGGATGCAGTTCTAAACAGGCAGTAAAAGTTCCTTTGGAGAGGGAGAGGACCCCACAGGGCCTGGCAAGATATAGTCCTGCCTATTTCTCCAGCCACATCCTTCCCCCAGCGTGCTTGAGTGCTTTTTTCACCCCACACTCACCCCGATTTACCCTACTCTCCTTAGGATTCAGCTCAAACATCATGTCACACAGAAGTCTTCCCTGACCTCCCAGGCTAGGTCATGTCCCCTGCTATACTTTCCCATAACCCGCATCTCTCATGCTTCTCTCTCTTACCATTTTCGATAATTGAAATAATTTGGAAGATCATTTAATATTATGAGGCATAATGAAGGCAGGGAGCATGGCTATCTGGTTTCTGTCTTGTTCCCAATTACACCGTGAAGAGCACAGTGCCAGGCATGGAGTTGGCACTTGAATAATTTCACTTGAATGAAAGAACAAGTTGATTCAGGCCTGTCATAAAGCATTAATGTCTTCTTTCTGGTTTGTCCTTGGAGCAAAGATAAACTCCCCTCACCATTCAATCAACATTGGATCTCATTTGATCACTACGATCCTGGGATTGTAGACAAGCGAGTGTATTTGATTACTACCCTTTTCCAGGCAAGGAGAGTGAGACGGGGATGAAATGGTCCTCCAAGATCACATAGTCAGTCAACACATGGTAGAGCCAGGATTCACATCTATGTCTGTCTGACTCTGGAACCTACGTTCTCAACCATTTCTAATTCTGCCTTCCCCTGGGTTGTTCTCAACTCTGCCCAGGCAGAAGTGTGACTTTTCCGAAAATGGCTTTGGATTTGGTCCTCTGCCTCCTCTTGATATCCCCTCCCCACTCATTATTATCAATCGCTTTTTTGCTGAGCTCCTGCCTTGGTCCCAGGCCCAGGGCAGGGTTCCCACACTGCCTCATGGATCATCCACCCTCTGAGATGTTCCTTGAAAAAGGGGTTCCCTGGTCAA
>NW_006443568.1:12384299-12397478 GCF_000325575.1 Pteropus alecto | reverse complement strand
TTTGGCCATCTCAAGAGACACCTACACAGGAGAGTTTCTGAGTAGAACCCCAGTTACAGTCACCTGTGCAGCTAGCTCTGTTTAACCCAGCATCCCTCAACATATTCGAGATATGGAAAAACCTTTTAACATCTCACAAGACTGGTGTTCTCCTAACACACTTTGTAAATACTGCCCCAGAACCTAGCTCCTGAGCTGACCGGAAATGGTTTCTATAATTTGAATTTGTCACTCATGCTCCCCAATCCCCATTGCTCCCCTCTAGCCAGATTGGAATTCTTATGGTGTTCACGTACCCCCTCACATTCCTGCCCACACCCCTGCTTCAGCTATAGGAGACTTCTGTGCAGGATCTGTAGTTGGAGCTCCGTAAGTGTCCATTTCTGTTCCTTTGTCACTGTACTCACGTGCATTTTACCTCATATGATTGGTTTATGCATATGATTTCATGTCTTGTGTTTCTCACTTAACATTCTTTTTATAAATATAGTTCTACATGTCAGTAAGGACCAGAGCTACTTAAAAATGGCTCTGCGGATCAGTGCCAATCCCCAAACTGTTTATTACCAGTCTGAGATGAGATAAGAAGCTTGCTCAGAGTGGAAACTAACTGTATCAGTAAGCACTCTGTTTAGCTTAGCTGACACTTTTTTTTTCCTGCAAAACTTGATCCGTTTTGGAACCAACAGAGCTTTACATTTTGGTAGAAGCTTTTTATCACAGATGGTAACCGTTAGTAATTTGCGGGCCAGCTACTTTGAATAGCACTCATATTGACTTTGCACATATTTCTAATAATTATTTGGTATTGGTCTTATCAACACACTATTGTTCTTTAACTCTATCTTATTGTTGGATATTTGGGCTATTTCCAGGTCATGGTGATTAATAAAGCATTGCTATGATCAGATATTCATGCATCCATGTGTTTACTTTTGGAGCAACCTTGTTCTTTAAGGACCACAGATCTGAGGCCAGAGAGGTGGAGTGGCCTCAGTAGGGTCACAAGTGGCAGAGACAGGCCTCCCACCCAAGCCTCCTGACCCCCGGCCCCTTGTTCCTTCCTCTAGCCTGCACTGCCCTTCCTACTGGGCAGATTTTCCATCCCTTTCATGCTTTTCTTTGCTAGGCTATGAACCTTCTGCTGTGTTCCCACATGTTGTCTTTTGGAGCTTGAGAGAAATCCTTTTGGAATGTCCTGTGCCTTCTCCCTCCGAGTTCCCGGCTTTGTTCAATTGTTCGCGAAAAATTCCTGCCCTTTTGGGAGGGGTCCAGGAGGCTGTGAAGAGAGTTTGCCAAAAATGGTGGTACCAGCTCAGGCACAGCACATGTCTGAGGCTCTTTCTGTTTCCTGAGATTTCAACTTAGAAGAGGGTAGTGTAGATGTAATTGGGGGGAAAGTGCTCCCCCTTCCTAGTTGTGTGTTTCTTATATAGAGCCGTGTGTAGACAGAAAAAACAGTATGGGATAAAGCGAGACTCAGGAATGGGGTGAGGGGCGGCGTGGGCTCAGGCTTAGAGGGTTAGGTTCAGGATAAGGAAAGGTTAGGGGTAGAGTTAGGGTCAAGAATAAGATGAGCGTGTCTGTCAAGCTCACACCTTAACCATATGAAAAACCACATTTATTTTTTATGATCATAGAATAATGATATCGAATTATGTTTGTAAAGGGCCACATCACATTTTTTTTTAGTATACAAAAATAATTCTAATATCATACACCTATACCCAATGTTTCCAAATGATGCAGGGACCGGTGGATTGGGTAACTGACACCACAGGTTATCTTTGAGAAATTTTCTCCCTTTGTTTGCTATTTCCTATAAAGGGCCTGTTCGGGTTAACACTGCCCTGTTTAGAAGACCGGTGTTGTGGGGCAGCCCAACTCCCCAGGATTCAATACTGTCTTTGCTTTGTCTAATTTATTGTATATTTTAAGGGCCAAGATTTACACTTTAGGTAGAAAGGGCATTGGCTGAGGGTCAAAGGCCTGGGTTGGAATCGCAGCTCTGCTACTTACCAGCTGCAGGAGCTTGGGTCTATCACTTTCTCTGAGCCTCAGTTTCTCCCTCCGCCAAACGGGATACTAAAACTTAGGCTCACAGGGAGCAGAGGGCTGAGAACCTACGTTTCAGGCCTTGACAGCATATCTGGAACACAGTGTGGGTGCTCAATAATCGTTAACATACTTCTGTAGGTGTGAAGGACTTTCCCGGCCACTCCCAGCTTTGAAGATACCTAGGCCACTTTTCACAAGATGAACAGCACGGCAGGCCGTGGGCTTGCTCTGCAGCCAGCACACTGCTTCCTGTTTACATGGGCCCTGCAGATGCATGGCTTGAATAGTGAATATGGGGACTTCCTATGGCCTTTGCATGACTGACCACACAAAGCAGAGGGTCTTCTCTAAGAGCCTTATTTTCTCTGGACTTGGGCTGAGTGACTGGCGGAAGGGATTCGTGAGCAGTGAGTATTTATCCTAGTAGCGATTGGGCCAAGTACAGAGATCCTGTCCCTTTAGGAAACAATATAATCCCCAACCAATGGTCAAACTTCATTTGAGTACCTACTGTGTACTGGGCTCTGAAATGACATCTATCGTTTCTTGGGCATGCACAGTGTACATTTGTCGAACACCTTCTACTTCCAGGATGTTATACTTGTGAAGATTATTATTATTATTGAGCACCTACTATGCCTATAGTACTCTATAATGACAATGCCAACCATTTCTTGAAGAGCTGCTATGTTCTATACACTGTAACTATCTTTATCATATTTAAACCTGATGTCTCTGTGCCTCAGTTTCCTTATCTGTACAATAGGAACCATAGTGCCTTCCTTAAAGGACTAGCATGAGGATTAAATGAGTTAACACATACAAAACACTTAATGCCTGGGGTATAGTGAGGAGTATAATAAATGCTGGCTGTTATCATTATTATCGTTTATTGAAAATCCATTGCATGCAAGATACTGTAAATGTTCTTAATAGTAGTTGTCATTACTGAGCACCTAATCAATATCGTTGGGCCCTGTAATCAATATCAATATAATAATTGAGCTCCCATTGTGAGCTGAAACTGGGCTAGATACTGGAGACCTCAAAAGCAGTGTCCTAGGCAAGGGTCTTATTCTCTGATTAAAGGAAATTGGACCATTTTTGACGTAGGCATCTCCAGGAGAGTTAGGGACGACACCTATGCAAATACGGACTTAGAGCAAGAAAGGGCTGGCTTCAAGTGGCCAAATAGAGGATTTGGGAATCAGGACACTTTTGAAAGACCTCTTAAGTTGGCCCCAAATGGACTCTAACAAGCTGTATTCTTGCGAACGTTCACGGGGGGAATGGGTCACTGGGGGGCTGAGGACCCCTCAGACAAAGGCCAAAGTCTTCTCCCTGGGGAGCGAAGGGATGCCAGAGACAGAGAAAGGAGTGCGTGCCCTGCTGAGCTTTGGGCTCCAAGAGATGGAATAGAAGTGAAGGTGAATTCAGTGGGCTGGGGGGGTCAGTACCTCTTTCCTTCCTCCCACCCTAGGACCACTGCAGTGATCTCATGGAAGAGATATTCAGGTCTGCCACCTTCTCTGCTAGGCCACAGCAAGCCATCTCCTCCAAGAGCCATGGAATCTTGTAGACCTCCAGGTTCTGCATTATTTCAAGGTCAGCCACATTCCACATTCTGAGCTGCTATCGGCTCCCATATTTTCAAGGCAGAAAAGCTCCAGCCAGAAAGGACTGGGCCTGAGGTTCAGAGCCACACAGAAATAGGCCCTGTGGCCTGAAATGGCCCACTGAGTAGCCCGGGAAGATGACTCAGGACTCAGGAGGCCTGAGTTCTTGGGGGAGGGGAGCACTCTCAATTCTCAGCTCAGGAGGCTCCAGGCCTGTCTTGGGACCAGAAGGGGAGACTCAGAAATATCAGAGTCTAAGGGCTCTTAGAGATCATCAAAGCTACTCGACTCATGTTAGAGAAGAGGAAACAGGCCTGGGGAGGGGAGATGATGTGCCCGAGCTCTCAAGGCAGGAGAGTAGCAGAACTAGGCTGAAAGCCTGGTCTCCAGAGTCATCAGTGGGATGATAGATACCTAGGTCCCTTGTGGGGCCCAATTTCTCAGCACTCAAATCAGTTGAGTCTGAAGGTTTGGAGCCCCCAGTGGCCCAGGAACATTTTCCCAAACATTCCCGGAAAGAAATGTGGGACCACCTCATTCTGACCCTCCAGCCCTCACCTGGCTTGGACAAAACCATTCTTTTCAGAGATTTTCCAGGAAGGGCTACTCTTCCACCTGTTGCTATCCCTAGTTGCCTGTTCCAATGCATCTCACACTAGCCATCCTAAAGTTTTCTCTACATCCACCTTAGGTCTTGGTCATCAAAACCATACCTTTAAAAGAATAAATGTGTAAAGCACTTAGAACAGTGCCTGCCACATATAAGTGCTCTATATCAGTTTACTATCCTTATCATTATGCTACCTTTCTGCTCACATGTGGCTGTGCTAAAATCGACCACGAGCCTGGAAGAAGAAGGGTACAGATGGGGGTTGGGTATAAACAGCCAGCCTATTTCTTCACATGGGGAAACTGAGGCCAAGGGAGACTAGGAAACTGAGGCCAAAGGAGACTAGGAATGTCCCCAGTGGTCCATACAAGGTAAAACCCAGAGATTCCCAACTGAGACTTGTGGCTTCGCATTCAGCTAGCAAGTATTTCTGTTCAGCCCACAGAGCATCATGATATTTTCGAATCTGTTGCTAACATATAAAACTCAGATTCTTGGCTTTTCGTGAAAAGGTGACAACCCATTTGAGAGCTGGGTTTAGACCAGGTATTCCCTCTCCACTCAGACACAGTGTCCGCCTCTCCTTACTACCACCAATTCACCCATTAATTTTTAACTGCCCAGGCCTGTAGGTCTTGGAATTTATAACCTCCAACCTAAATGGCCATTTCCCCTCAACAGAACCTTGGAAGGAACATTTTGCCACAGACAATTTATTTTCCACACCTGCAGCCTGATGGACATGAGTCCACTTCACGGTTGGTGTTGATGTCACCACCAGCTACTGGGTTTAGAGATGGGCTCAGGGGCACTCCAGCCTGAGCGGATTGCTTCCCAGAGCCTGGGCAGACGACCTAAAGAAAAGATCCCGTTGCCAAATAAAGGGAGCTCGGGCAACTTTATCCCTTGCCTATGAGGCAGCATGGGAGTGAGATTCCGGCTATGAAGCCGGCGTGGGCAACTCATGTTGATGGACTCATCTGTAGTATTGACTCCCTTGGTGCGTGGCACCATGCAGGTGCTGCTGTTGTCAGAGGCAGCCATGCTGTTCCTGGGGTTGGAGTAACTGCGGGTGAAGGAGTGGTCTGGGTGGTCCAGGTGGATGGAGTTGGCAGCACGTTCTAGGTAGTTGGCTGCAAGCCTTGGTAGGCTCAGTGATTTAGGGTAGTTGTTGTAGAAGGCATTGGTGGATCTGTCAAGGTAGTTGATGCCTTTGATGAGTTGGTCCAGGAAGGTGGGGCCAGAGGGGCCCGAGGGATGATCTGTGCAAAGCAAGCAGTGGGGGCTGCTATGCCAAGTGGGCTTTTTGGCAAACTTGGGGTGGTTAGCCAGGTGGCTTGACTCTACACACTTGGAGTTGTATGGCCGGCCCATGCAGATATTCCTCACTGGAAAGTTGGGGGAGCTGGGGCTGTCAGACTGCTCCGAAGGGCTGCTGTAGTTGCTAAACTCCGAGGCACTTGGAGTGTGGGGACGTTTAAAGTTGTTAGCCCTGGTCGCATTGGGGCAGTGGGACCAGCCTGATGTCCGGGCCGGAAAGGACACGTTGGGATGGTTCGAGCGGCTGTAAGTGTTGGGATGGCTCACCTGGCGTCTAGACATTGTCCAGGCTGGGTGGATAAAGCTTCGTGGCACTGAACTGCTCCCCTGGAGGCTGGTTACCTGGGTAAGGAGACAGTTGGGTCAGCTTTCCTTGGCTCCCTGCCACCTCCCGCCAGGATTTCTCTTCAGGCGTTCCCTCCGCCTCCAGAGAGCCAGCACCATCCTTTTCTCTCTCCCCATCTTCCTCCTAGGCCCAGGAATTTTCAAACTGGAAAACAGACACCTTCTTTTTCAGGAAGCACAAAGAGAAGGGCAAAAAATGGGGAGTAAGGCAAGATTCTGAGAATGACCCAGGCCAGGACACTCCCTAGAAAAAATGGGGCAGTCTCTCTTTTCCTTTAGCTCTAACCTACATTCTGAAATTCCCATTCACCCTTTAAGCAGGGACTCCAGAAGACCGCAAAGGCCAAGGACTGAATCACTAATGGTGAAATTCCAAGCACTGAGACAGACCTTTCAAGGTAATAGCAAATAGCTAATCATCAACTACACAATGTATCCTGATACTGAAAAATACATCTTAGAAGCAATGCAGTACTCAGTGCACTCTCTCTGAGCCTGCTTTCTGCTTGTGTCTTACATGTAATTCTCCCAACAAATCAAGGTGGTAGTTTGGGGAAACTGAGGCTCAGAGAGATGACATGACTTGCCTCAGATCATACAGCTTGTTGGTGGTGGGGAAAGGTACTATCTTGGGTGTGTCTGCTGACCCCTGAAAGACAATGTTATGTTGTCAGGATGACTTTGGCCCTCCTCACAGTCTGCTAAGAAAGAAGTCTCACCACACCTGCTTTGCCTGCCTGCTTGGGCGTACAATAGGGAGAACCAGATGGAGAGGGGTGTTTGCTAACCCCATAACTAAGTTGATTCTGACTTTCGGAACCCCGAATGGTGGGGGCAGGGGTTGTCGCAAGTCAACTAATGGGGATGGACTTGTGAGATCAGAACCTTCTAGGATGTTTGACCTTGATTCTCACTGACAGTAGGGGGTCTCCATATCCACCCCACGAGAGGGGACTGGGTATTGAGACTCCTACTCCTCCTGGTCCAAAAGTGGACACTTCACAGGGACTAAGCCCTGACCAGGCCAAAGAGATGTCCAGTCCATTTAACCTCACCTCTTGTTCCTGGGCCTGCCTAGGTCCAGCCGAGGGCAGGGTAGTCCTCCCCTCTCTGTCCTCATTGTCCCCAAGTTTCCCAATACCCCCCACACCAGAAGGGAGGCTCTGATTTGTCTCCCCCAGTGCTGCCAGCTTGATACTAATTTTCCACTTCTGTCTAGTGAGAACAGAGCAGTATTTGAGCCTGTCCCACCCAGAAAACAGCTGTCGGCCCCTCTTACAGCCCACGGCCCCTCAGCTGCCCTTGTCCTTTGGGTCTGAAGCGTGTGGAATGTCCAGACCCTTGACTCTTCCCTCCCTGGTCCAACACCACCTCATCTCTTCCTCCAGAAATATAGGAGGTGACTGAGAGCTGACCCCCACAGGGCCCCACCCTTCCCTTCTTGGCTGGCTGGGCCCCATCTGCCAGAAGGGACCCCTCCCATTCTTACTCTGTCTTTAGGAGGCAGATGATTTAGCCCTCCTCTTGCTCTCCACTGAGAATACCCTCATACTGCCACTCCAGACTGCTGGCCATGTCATAGAATCATAGAATCTTAGCACTGGGAGGAGCCTCCCGGGGTCATCCTAGTCAAGCCCCTGCCTCAAGGCCAGCACCACTTTAAGCCTTCCAGAACAGATGGGTCCTATTTTTAAAACGAGGCTGGGGTGGACATTTTCCAGCATTCCTTGTTGTTTTTCTAAGTGTTTAATTATGCTGAGAGTCAGGAAGTTCTATGCTGGGTCTAACATAACTCCCATTGGCTATGGGCAGTCAGCATCAACTCCTTCTCTTTTCTCATTGGGTCAGCAAACATTTACCAAGATGCCCTGAAGTACAATCCCTTTGAGTAACTCATTCCTGGGCATAAGAGCACCTTCTTTCTTTCTCTCCAGTTCCTCTGGCAATAACAATCCAGTGGTGAGTATCTACTATGTTGGGGGCTCCGGCTAGAGCCTGAGGATTATTCAGGGAACAAATCTCAGCTCCTTTCAGAATCTCCATGCCCCTCACTGAGGCCTGGTCCACTGGGGACATATAGTACACATTTATTGAATAAATGAACCAAATTCCCCTGTTGAGTTCTCATGGTATTTGCCAAGAAAAGCCGCCCTCCATCATTTCCTTCCCTAAATACTGGAAATACAGATCTACTTTTTATTTTGAAAAATTTTCTACTTACCGAAAACTTACAAGACAATGAACTCCCATATAGTCTTCATCCAAATCCACTAATTATTAACACTTTTGCCACATTTGTAACCACACACACGTACACACTGATTATTATTGTTATTTTAAGAGTAAGCTGCAGACAATAACAGCATATTTTACCACCGATGGCTTTAGCATGTATCCCCTACATTTGTAAGAAAAAGACATTTTCTTACATATCCACACTGCAGTTACCAAATACAGGATATTTAACACTGATACAGAATTCTTATCTAAAATACAGTTCTTATTTAAATTTCACCGATTGTCCCTCCGATGTTCTTCATGGCAACTCTTTCTCCAATCCGGGATTCAGTTCAGGATCAGGCATTGCTTTTAGTCTCAGGGGCTCTGGTTTCCTTCAACCTGGGAGTTCCTCAGTCTTCCTCTTTTCTAACATTGGCATTTTTTTATTTTTTATTTTTTTTAGGCGAGGCAACCCTTGGTTGACATCACAGATTGCAAGGACCTTGTCAGCTTACAATCCCTTATTTTTTATTTTTATTTTTTATACCTACATCACCTGGTCTTCCTAGGTGGTCTCTCATCGATCCGAGTACTAACTGGGCGCGACCTTGCTTAGCTTCCGAGATCAGACGGGATTGGGCTTGTTCAGGGTGGCCTGGCTGTAGGAAAACACTGGCGTTTTCGAAGAGCGCAGGCAGGTTGTTTGGGAGAATGTTCTCCAATCTGAGTTTCTCTGCTGTTTCCTAATGATAAGATCCAAGATTATGAAATACTTTAACATAGAAGTGCCCTCCCCGGCCCACAGTCCTGGAGAGTGAAGGGCCTTGCCTGGGGTCGGGTGGTTAGAGTTGCTGAAACCTGGAGCCGAGAGGAGGGATCAGAGCCCCTCCACCTACCCTTATCCCTCAAGGAGGAAGAGGAGTGTGGAAACTCAGTGGACCAGGAAAGCAGTGTCAACAGTTCCTTTGTGGAGCCTCAGCCAGGCCTGGTTCTGCTCTGGGCAGGGGGCCGGGCGGGAAGGCAGCCAGGGAGAGGGCTGGGCCTCTGTGCCGTTTGTCCTGAAGGTACCCAGGCATCGAGATCACTGGCCATTTCTGGCCTGGTCACTAAGAGCCTCTGGAAATAGCTTCAGGACAATTATATTAGGAGGAATGTGCTATTCCCTCATCCTCCCAGAAAGTCAGGCTGTGTGTCCCATAAAATCTGGAATGTCTCTCTCCAGCTTCCTCAATTCCAGGGGATCTCGAGGACTTCTGGGGACCGCAGAGGCATTTGCAGACAGAGGGGCCTGGGAGCCAGGCGCGGGAGGGGTGGTTCTGTCCTTAGATACTGGGTTCTCAGGGCCCAGCCTGGAGTCAGGCCGGCTGGCTGGAGTCCAGCTGACTCCAAGTGCGGGGACACATGAGGAGGAGGGTTTGGGGAGGCTGCCTGCCCCACCTCTTGCCCAGGCCCAGCCCTGAGAAACTGATATTGGTGAAGCGCCTTCTATGTGCCAAAGAACCTGACATTGTCAGTGCCAGGAGTTTCACCTTCACTCTCTCATTTAATCCTCACAGAACCCCTAAGAGGTAGGTATTTTGTTTTCCAGGTGAGGTAATTAAGATCCATAGAGGATCGAAGACTTACCCAAGTTCACCTAGTGGTCAGAATTAGAACCTGGTGTTCTGGGTTCCACTGGCTTAAGTACCCTCTCACTCACTGAAGACTTAGTAAGTAACCCTGTGAAGTGAGCAGCATTGGGAGGGGTCCAGCCTGGAGACACAGGCTGGTAGGCAGCTGTGGCCTGGTCCCCCAACAAACCCTCATCCTTCACCATCCAGCCAAGCCCAGCTGCCTCTCTCTAGCACTACAGGGATGGTTGCCAGGGGCTCGGAATATCCTGAGTGGGTGGGATGCCCCTCCCTGCAGTCTCCACCCTCAGTGGCCCCCACTCTTGCCCCACTGGGATGACCTCCAACCTTGGCTCCTTAGCTCCATTGCCAAACCAGCAGTAAGTTGTGGACTTTCCTTTAGCCTTTGCCCCTCCCACTCTCTCCCTCTTATCTTACTCTCCCTCCTGCAGTCCTACCAATCCTTGTCCCTTCTTGGGTCCCACCAAGAGCATTAGGGACCCTTCCCCCATCCCAGGCTCAGGAGAGTTCAAGGGTATCTCACTCCCCTGAGCTCTTCAGAATGGAGGGAGCAGCCTCTTTCTCCAGAAACTTTAGGGCCTTGCCCCATTAGTGCATATGCTGCTTATTAAGTACCTACCTGTCATTTCGCAGTTTCTCCCCTCCTGTGGGGCCTGATATGGCGAGAGGAGTGTTCCCTTATTCTTTCAGCTCATGGGTCTTGAAAGCATCACGGATAAGGAGCAAGCCCAGCTCTGTCCAAGGGACAGCTAGAGCCAAGAGCAATGAAACTTTTGGCAGGCTCATTCTCCTAAAGGACATCTGTGCCTAGCCTCAGGTGACTGTTTGAAGTGTGACTCACCTGAGCCCTCACCTGGAGTTGGGCCAGCCTGCCTATAGAACTCAAATTCTCTCTTGGGCTTGGTTCTGGCCCTCCCCTGGCTGCCGTCTTCCATTTACCCAAGCATAATGAATGAGTCACATACCTTCAACCCTTAATAATCTCGAGGATAAGGGAACTCTGCTCACCAGCTGCCAAAACAGAACTTCCCCAAGCCCGCATGTGGCAAGTACAAGACAGGACAGATCTGAGCTCAAGAACATTGGGGCAGGTGGGGCTCCAGCCAGTAAGAGCTTCCCTCCTGCCAAGCCACCTCAGGGCTTTTGGGGTAGAGCAGTCAGTCTGGTAGGGGTCAGGGCTCCCATCTTTGTGGAGCTTGGGAAATTCCCTCTAAGGAGGGCAGGGATAATTGTCATATGTAGGCTTATGTACAATCTTGCTGAGAGAAGAAAGATAGCAAGTAACTGACTTGTGCTGAGACCTCGGGTAACTGAACTTCTCCAAACCTCAATCTTCTGTTTGTGAAATGGGGGTAAGGAGGGTGCCCACTGAACACTGTTGACCTGACAGACTTGCAGGAATAGCTAATGTTTATGAACCCCCACCATCGCCATCCTCATCACTCTTATAGCACAGTGGAGCTGCAGTCCTGTGCTGGAGTAGCTCACACCTGCTCATAAGAGCCAATTATTAAATATTCTGGAATTTGGTGAACTGATTGTTAAACCACTGATAGCCTGAAATCAGCCGGGGGCGGGAATGTTTACACCACAGGAATTGGTAAATGTGGCAAATCAGGGTTTTTTTTGTTTGTTTTTTCTATTTTTGAGACTGGGTTCACCAGCATATCATGGAAGCTGTGTGACAATGGCCAATGACATAACATTTTTGAATTTTTGTTTCCTTGTCCATAAAACCATAATGTGACAGAAACTTACCTCACAGGATGATCTGATCATAAATTCCTAACTGGACAGGTCATGGTGGGTAGTCAGGTCCCAGGCCTACAACTTCTTTACTTAAAGGCTTATCTTTGCCTTAAGCAAGACCCGGCCATTGTTTTCTGTGCATCCAGGTTAACACTCCTTTGAAATGCCCCCTTTCGGATCTCTCCTTCTAAAAGCATGACCACCCTCAAAAAGAACACATAATCTTATCCAATAATCCAGTCCCCACTTTGCTTTCTCTCACCTTTATATCATCGTCCTTCTTTTCCCTCAATTTCAAATGCATACAAGAAACTGCAAAACTGTCATTCTCCAGAGCACTTGAGATCTTGCTCCTCAGCGTATGTCGCTGGTTTGGCTCAAATAAACTCTTGTACAAATTCTCTACAGATTTGGGCATTTCTTACATCGACAGTAATAATAATGGCCTTATGTATCGATTGCTTATTGCATCCCAGCTGCTGTGTGTGTTGCTGGGTGTGATTTTATAGGGCAAACTTGACTGGGTGACGAGATGCCCAGATGTCTGTTTAAACTTAATTTCTGGGTGTATTTGCAAGGGTGTTTCTGGAAGAGATTAGTATTTGTATTGGTGTACTATTTGAATAAAGCAGACAGCCCTCCCCAAAGTGGGTGGGCATCATCCAATCTGTTGAGCACCTGAATAGAACGAAAATGCGAGGAAGGTTGAATTTGTTCTCTGCCTGAGTTGAAACATCAATCTTCTCCAGACTTTAGTGCTCGTGGTTGTCAGACCTTTAGACCCAAACTGGAATCTACACGATCAGTGGTCCAGCTCCCCAGCCTTAACACTACACCACCAACTCTCCTAAGTTGGGTCTCCAACTTACAGATGGCAGATCACATGACTTCTCAGTCTTCAGAATCACATCAGCCAGTACTTAATAATAAATCTCCCTACATATATTTGTATGTATATAATAAATATTTCTAAATATATATACTGCAGTTTCCCAATTAACATCGTTTTGTTCAACATCGTTTTGCAATAATGTTGATAAGATGCCTTAGGAACTGAACTCTTGTTCACGTCAATTATTGATTAGCCTATGTACGGTAAGACTGGTTTCATTATATGTTGTTTCGCTTAAAGTTGCAGAACCCGTCTACGACACTAGGTGAGGACTTACTGCATATGGCTATAGACTAAAAGTTTGTGTCCCCTCAAAATTCATATGATGAAATCTAATGCCCAGTGTGATAGTATTGGAGGTGGGGCCTTTGGGAGGTGAGTAGGTCATAAGGGTGGCGCCCTCATGAATGGGATTAGTGCCTTTATGAAAGAGACCCTAGGAAGCTCCCTCACTCCTTCCACCATGTGAGGACACAGGGAGAAGACAGGCACCTACGAACTGGGAAGAGAGCTCTCACCAGACACCGAATCTGTCAGCACTTTGATCTTGGACTTCCCAGACTCTGAAACTGTGAGAAAAAAATGTTTATTATTTAAGCCACCCAGTCTATGGCATTTTTGTTTGCAGCCTGAACATAGATTAAGGAAAAAAAAAAAAATATATATATATATATATATAATAAATCTCCGTACATATATTTGTATGTATATAATAAATACATATTTTTGTTTGCAGCC
>NW_006443568.1:12351389-12384024 GCF_000325575.1 Pteropus alecto | reverse complement strand
ATTTCTTATTGATTCTGTTTCTGTGGAGAACCCTGACTACTAAACTGGGCTAAGTGCTTTATGAGCATTCACTCATTTATTCCTCGTTGCAACCTTATGAGGTAGATGTTAGTAGCATTTCCATTTTTTCAGATAAGAAACTGAAGGGCAGAGGCGAAGTAAGTCACCAGAAGGAACTCGGCCAAGATATGAATCCAAGTAACCTGGCTCAGGTCTGCCTGCTAACCATTGTCCCTACTGCCTCTAGGGCCATGAGCGCATTGCCATTTATTAAGCATTTATTGAGTAGAGACATATGCTAAGAGTTTTCATCATGTAAACAGGTATTCTCCAAAGCCTTCTTGCCTTCTGGGGTTACCCCTTCCTTTAATAATCAAATAAAATAGCTCAGACCTCTATTCCATGTGCTGTGAGAAGTTCAGAGCCTTCCCAGTGCACTATTTTTGAGGAGCCCCAGATGCTGTTATGTCCTCTTGTCACCTCTCACTCTGAATTCCTGCTTCTGAACCAGTTCTCAGTCCCCTCTACCTTCTGTGACTGTCTGCCATCTTCTCTTAGCAAAATACACCCACCATCCCCGGCACTGTGGCCACTACTCCTTCCTCATCTGTACCCCAAACCACCACAGACATGGAGCTATGGTGTGTGACCGACTTTACCGAGGCACAGAGTAACAGAGGAGTGACCACAGGACAGGACAAAAACAGCTCAACATGGAATAAATGGCAACCTCTCAGTTCTTCATGTCCTTTGGCCTCCTCTCCTCAGGCCCAGGCCTCCCACTGTGAAGCTCATGGGAGACCCTTCACCCCACCTCCTCCCAGCCACCCTGTTCTTGGGCTCCCCCACCCCAGGCCTCCTACCTTCAGGCTGCTGATGCCAAAGTGGACATTTCCAGTTCTTCTTTGTACCCTGAAAAGTTGCTCCCTTGCCTCTCACCTGGGGCGGAGTAGGTGAAGGTCACCTTCCATATGAAGGTGTTTTCCTCCTGCTGTGCCCCCACTATGGAAGCAGCTGCTGACAATTTTTTTCTTCCCGTAAATGTGCTCTAGATGGCTGGATCCTTCCGATAACATTGTGAGGTAAAAGCCTTTGTCTTCCCAGAGAGGAATTTAGCAGTGAGGTCCTCCTTCTGACTGGTTCTACCAGCTCTAAGACCTTGTCTAAGCCTCAAATTCCTCATCTGAGTCATTTCCCTTATCTGAGCCTCAAATTCCTCATCTGTTACCTGGATAATAAGAATTCCTGCCCCACAAAGTTGAACCCTTAGCATGCTGTAAACTCTCTGTAAATACTGGCTGTTGATTATTTGACAGATGAAAAAAATGAGTTTGTTGTGTTATTAGCTTGCCAAATGACCTGGTCCTCAGTTAGTCACTGGAAAAGGAGAAGGTGGGACCGAATGGTCTCTAAAGCCTATTCCAGGCCTATTGTTCTCATAATGGCACCGTGAGTCTTTACAATGTGAGCTCAGGACCTGAGTAGACACGGAGCCCCTGGAGGGTAGGAGCTGTCTCTCATTCCTGTCCCTCAGTGCCAGGCACAGGGCCTGGTACTTAGCGGGTTCTTAGAAGAAGAGGAAGGAAGGAAGAAGGGAAGGAAGGAAGGAAGGAAGGAAGGAAGGAAGGAAGGAAGGAAGGAAGGACGAAAGGAAGGAAGGAAGGAAAAAATGAATGACTGCCAGGCCGCATCCTGGAACAGGTGGAACACCTCTGCCCTGAAGGGTTTAGAATCTGTGTTGAGGTCCTTGGTGGGGAGCCTGGGGTCTCCTCAAGACTGGAGCTGGCTCGAAGTCCACCCCCTGCCTCTGCCCCTGGGATGCCTGTGCTTGAGTGGGAGGTGAGGGAAGCTGCAGGAGAGGAAGAGAGTCAACTTGGAAACTTGGAGGCCTCCACTTCCTGCTATGGAGACCCTCCCTGACCTGGCTCTGGCCTGGACTTCTGACCCCACCAGGACAGTGTCAGGAAACAGACAGGAAGGTGGGAAAACTTGCCTGGGTTGGTCTGGGCCCAAGCTTGGGTTAAGCCCTGAGCCTAGTGGGCCAGAGCCCACCTTCCTTGTCCGGCCTGGCAGAGCTCAGACGCTCTGCCCCAGGCCCTCTGCCCCAGCGGCTCAGGATCTTCTTTGTCCCTGAGACCACTGCTAGCATTTCAGTAGCTTGGCAGGGAGGGCAGCTGGGATCAGAAGACCTGGGTTCAATTCCTACCTCTGCCTCCCAGAGACTGGGTAAGCATGGGCCCTTTACTTTGCCTGCCTGAGCCTCAGTTTCTTCATCGTATTTCATGCTGCAGGTTGTTGTAGAGAAGGTCTCATATCACACTCAAGAAACTCAAAAACAAGGTAGCCTTACAGATACAGCTGAAGCCACCCAAAGCCCTCACCAGCCCTACTTCTTCCCTTCTTAGAAGGTGCCACCATCCTGTTCTCTCATGTTTATCCCATTCCTACACATTTCTATCCAGCCCATCATTGATTTGCATGTTTTCAAACGCTATGTGTATTATGGCATTATACTAAATGCATTATTCTCTAACTTGCTTTTTTACTCAATGAAATGCTTTTGAGATCTATCCATATCGATACACATAGCTCTAGTCCAATCATTTTCACTCTACATTATTATCTCATTCTACAAATATATTATAGTTCATTCACTTTCTTGTCAGTATACATTTAGGTTGTTTCCAATTATGTTTTGTTATTTCAAGCAGCACTGAAATAAATATTCTTGTACAGGTCAAAAAATGAACCAAGCAAAGATGAGTGTTTCCAAGGTGCTTACATGCATTGATCAGTGTTATTAAATATTCATTTTGATGACAATATTTTCTGAACTCAAATCAAGGCAAACAACTCAATGATGGGACAGACGATTTGAGGCTGGGACTTTCTAGAATGCTAGAGCAATAATTGTCACCCTTTGTTGGGCCAAGTCCTGTGCTAAGCGTTCTATCTATCTATTCACAAAAACCCTGTGAGGCAGCAACTGGTATTACCCCAGCTGAGCAAACCAAGGTGCAGAGAGGTCAGGAATCTTGGCCAAGGTCACACAACGATGGTTGAGCTTGAATTCAAACGAAACCTGAATCTGTCTGACTCCATTGCCCATATTTTAACTAGATCAGAGGGGTCCCAGTAACATCCCCCAGAGCAGAGGGAGCATAAAGGCAAGAGGAACTGATCCTAACTGTGGGTTCAGGGAGGCCTTCCTGAAGAAGGTGCCAGGTTCGATTGGTCTGGAGAGAAGGGGAACATTGCAGTGGACAGCAGTGGGAGGCAATTCGGAGAAGAGACACTTAGGGCCAAGGCACTGAGGCTGGAAGATTTAGCGCTGCACCCCTTCAGTCACTACCTCTTGACTCCTCCTTACCACACTCCTTCCTGGCATTTCTCTCTCTTTTCCCTGATTCTCCCCTGATCTGTCTGCTGTCCATCCTTCTTCCTAATTTTCTCGTCTTACCTTTTTTTCTTGGATCATCTTCTCTCTATTCCTCCAGTCCTCCATATAATCATCTATCTATTCATTTATTAATCTATCCATTCATTTATTCACCATTCATCTACCATGAACTGAACTTAAATGCTGTGCTAGGGCATTGGGCCTGGGTGATGCAATGCCTAGAATTGATGGTGAGCGCATCCATCACACTCAGCTAAATTTCCATGAGGAACTGCTGAGACCTGTCCTCCTCTTCAAATACACCCAGAGACAAACCAACCCTTACATAAACCAAGCAACCTTCTAGAAAAAAAAAGAAAAAGAAAAAAGAAAAGAAAAAAAACAACAGAAAAAATCCCTTGAGACAGTCATGGCTCTCGGACACCCCCTGCTGGTAATTTTAGAGATTACATCCTGGGGCAGAGGATCCCACTGTTATCTCCAGGAACGGGCTGTTCCGGTTCCCTCACTGCACTCCGCCTGAGCTGCAACTTTTGCCAGCAAATCCACTTAAGGGGCTCATAATGGTGGAGTTCTTGTCAGAAATGTTCAATGCCCTTGCCTTTGCCAGGTCAAGCCAAAGGCCAGAGTCAGAAGCCGTGAGAGACATTGTTATGGACGGAATGTTTGTGTCACCCCAAATTCATATGTCGAAATCCTAACCATCAATGCAATGATATTCGTGGGTGGGGCCTTTGAGAGCTAATGAGGTCACGAGGTTAGAGCATGTTTCCTTGCTCCCTGTCCTCTGCCATGTGAGGCTACAATGAGAAGATGACCATTTGCAAACCAGGACACTGGATCTGCCTGCACCTTGATCTTGGACTTCCCAGCCTCCAGAACCTTGAGAAATAAATGTCTGTTGTTTAAGCCACTGAATCTATGGTATTTTGTTACAGCATCCCAAGCAGACTAAGACAGAGATGTCTGTTTTATTGGGGAGGAGGTGTGTGCTCTGGTGTGTGTAGAGGTGCATGTACACGGGGGAGCCAAGGTGCAAATTCTGAGCATGTGTTCGCATACCCTGCCCCAGGCATGATAGAGCTGTGCACGTGAGTAACCCTGTCCCATGCTCACGAGGCATTCTCCAGGAATGTGTGTGAGACAACTCCGAGGAGTCAGCTGCCAGGGTTTTCTAGCGGGATTGGGCCCTAGTTGTCCACTCACGCACCCTGTCTTGGCTTCCTTTCCTTTGACATTTTACTTCCCTGGTTCCCAACACACGCTTCTCGGGATCACCTCCCAAATAGCTTACCTGTACTCGAATCCTTGCCTCCAGGCCTGCTCTTAGGATAATGAAGGAGGCAGCCCAAGAGGAGAGGCCAGCTGAGGCTGGCAGAGCACAGACGGCAAGAGCCTGGGTCTGTGGTGGTATCACTACACCTCTGAGTTAACCAGTAGACAACCGTCCCACCCCTACCTTCTGGTTGGGCGAGAAAACCTGAACCATTTACATCTCTTTAAATGGAGTTGTAGGCTTCTCGTGACTGAAAGCCTTCCAGGAATAGGCACTCACTCTCCAGAGGTGGATTCCGTGCGAAGGGCAGGTCGGTGGCTGGCTGAAGACGAGCCATGGTGGGTAGAGCACTTCTGAGTGAGTTGTGCGCGTGCACACAGTGGCTGTGTATGCACACCACATGCACTGAACGCTTGCTGTGTGCAAGCCCCTGTGTAATGGCTCTGTATCTGGGACAGAGAACTAGGTCATCTTGGCTCATTTGTGCATGTCCTGTGTGGTTCCTCTTATCAGTTCTAGACTTTGTCTTTCTTGAGCACCTCCCTTGTCCTGTCCTCATCCTGGTTACCTGGACAACCTCTGTAGCCTCTTGGCTAGTTTCCCAGGTGGTATTCTTGCCTCTCTTTAAACTATTTTCCACTTAGCAGTCAGAGATATAGTTTGAAAACATGTGTTGGATAGTGTCATTCTCTCTCTGTTGCTGAGGTGCTGCCATGCCAAGGTCTCCAGTCCTATCTCTTCCCTCTCTCCCACAGAAGCTCCAGCCTGAGGTTTATTCTTCACTGTATCCTGATTGGACAGGGGGGTAAGGGGACTGACTCTCGCAGGCTGGATTTTCAAGAAACCAGTGACAGCTGGTTTCTAGTTGGGTTCAGCCAATGAGAGACACTGATGGGAGATTGGAGGAAAGTAAGAAGAGAGAATCCAGGGTATTTTTCTCCCTATACTTCCTCCTCCATGGCTCCCACCTAGCAGACCCGGCCTGGGCCCAGCTTCTGCAGGGCGAGCCTAGCTTCTGGGCTCCAGCTAACAGCATCTTGTTCCTCCTTCCTGGAGGCAGCTGTGGCTAATCTCAGCTCTTACTTCACCCGGGCAATCCGGTCCCTCCATTTCAAATACTTGAGATTTCTGTTTTCTGGTTTGACCCCAACTGACCCCAGCAGCCATCTGACTTCCAGCCGAAGGAGGAAGCCAGCAGCTTGTGCAGAGTAGAGCCATGGAATGGCAGAGAACAGAACCCGAACCTTGGTGTACCATGCCTGTGCTTTCCCTGCCTCTGGACTTGAAGTCAAGTCCCCTGAGATGGTAAATTTCCTAATTGTTTACCTGAGACAGGGTTTCCTACTGCTTACATCCGAAAACATCTGTGGCATTTGGTGCTGGAGCCCCAATATCTGCTCTCCCTTCTCCAGTAGTAAGAGCAGTTTCTCTCCTGCCAGGGAGTTTCCGGGCTCCCCAGCAGCCAGAGGAGGCTCCAAGTTGATTTCTGACCATTCTCAGAAGAGGTCAGTGCAAATTCCAGGTTGGGTGCTTACAGATAAAACACATGCTTGCTCTTTCTCTTTCTGTCTGGAATGTGGGTGGGGTGTAGGAGCCATCGCGTGCTATATGAGTTTCCTAGGGCCACAAACGAGGTCGTGCCAGCAAGAGAAATACATTGTTTCACAGTTCCAGAGGCTAGAAGTCTGAAATCTAGGTTTCAGCAGGGATGGTTCCTTCTAATGGCTGAGGGAGACTGTTCCAGGCCTCTCTCTCTCTCCTTGGCTCACCCATGGCCACCTTCCCTCTATGTGTGTTTCTCTGTGTCCAAATTTCCCTTTTTTAGAAGGACACTGATCACATGGGATTAGGGTCCACCCTTAGTGACCTCATCTTGACTAATTACTTCTCCAGTGGCCCTATGTCCAAATAAGGTCACATTCTGAGGTGCTGGGGGTTAGGACTTCAGCATTGGAGTCCTATGGTGGGGAAACACGACTGAACCCATAACACTTGGCCTGAGGGTGAGAGAACACCCTAGGGCCGGACTTCCCAGAGCAAAGCTGCAATGCCAGCGTGGACTTTGAAGTTAGAGGGGAAGGGAATAAATTTCTACCTTATTTTATACATTGTTATTTGGGGTCTCTGTTAGATTCATCTGGAATGTGGGTGGGGTGTAGGAGCCATCGCGTGCTGTATGAGTTTCCTAGGGCCACAAACATGAGTCATCAGTCAAGGTCCGGGAGGGGAACAGATGTCAACCCCAAGGGGTAATTGGGGAATATTTAATAAAAGCGGAGATGGGTTTGGATAAACTAACAAGGAATAGCGAAGCATCCCATGGCTAGAAACAATAGGGAGCTCATACCACTCCGAGGCCTGAAGGGGCAGAGGGAGGAGGCAGTTAATAGAGCCAGGGCCTCTGGTGGAGGCATGCAGCCATTGCATCCTGAGGCCTGGCAGGAAGGGGCCTGGGGAATAGATACTATAATTGCTCTCCCTTCCTGTCCTCCAGTCTCCTGCTGGCACCTTCCATTGACTGAATCAAGCCAAGGACAAAGGACCCTACTGATGCTATCTATCAGGTCAGCCAGCGGTTAGGGTGGAGCTCGGTGGAGGCCTTTGGAGAGCAGATGGAGAGTATCCAGCAGACCCGGAATTCCTTCCCCCTGCTGGCTGTGAGCTCAGGAAGACTTTGTCGTCTGTCATCTCAGAAGGATCCCTGCTGACCAGGACAATGCCTGGAATCCAGTAGGTGTTGGACAAATATTTGTTGAATGTGTACTTGCCAGGAGGGCAGTGGAATGAGAGCAGAGGAAAGGGGGGCGGATCACACCTCCTTTGTCACCATTTCCCAGAGAGCCTGGCGGAAGTGGGGGATTCCCTCCCACCCCACTCCCGCTCAGGCCCGAGAAGGTAGAGCATTGGCTTTGGGAAGAAGGCTGTCCCTGCTCTCCACCCCTCCCCAGTGTCCTTGCTCAACAATCTCCTTGGGTCCTGGCTGAGGCAGTGGCTTTCTTGGGAGAACAGCCGGCTTCATGTGGTCCAAGCCCTGGGTCTCTTCAGTGACTTCTCAGTGCCATTACAGGACGGATGGGGCATTTGCTTGATCATGGGCCTCCTTACCCATCCTTGAGGCTGGGCTGTCCCATCCAAGGGGGTTGGGGCTGGTAGCGGGGAACTTCAGAGCAATTAGGTACCAGAGAGTCCTGGACTTAAGATCACCGTGTGTGATTCACAAGGAACATTGGCACCTGAGAAGTCCTGCAGGAAAGAACTTCACTTAATCTCGTATTTTCCAATCCCGTTTGACTTTTGATTCTTTATTGAATGCCAGTTGGTTTCTGTCCTGAGGGCTGAGGCCACAGCCATGAACAAAAGCAGATAAAAAATCTTGCCTTTTGGGGCTCCATTCGAGAGGGTCTATTCGTTATGAAACATCTATTAATATCCTTTCGAATGCTGCTCTTCAGACCTGCCACCCCAATGCTGCAGCTGAGCTTCTCCTGGACACACAGATGGGGCAGCTTCCAGGTGAGCCCTTTATGAACGTCAGGGTTAACTGTACTTTCAGGGTAAGAAGAGGCAAGAGTGTGAAGAGTCCTTTAGCTTCCTCCCTCCCTCCCTTCCTTCCTTCCTTCCTTCCTTCCTTCCTTCCTTCCTTCCTTCCTTCCTTCCTTCCTTCCTTCCTTGCCTCCTTTAATGTAATATGCATATTGTTGAGTACCTAAAATGTGCCAGGCCCCTTCTACGAACTGGGAATCTAAAGGTGAATAAGAGAAAGTTTTGTCCTCATGGAGCTTCCCATCATGTGAGAACTTGAAATAATGGAACCTCCAACCCCAAGAACAAAGCTCCCCAGCCACTCCACCCTCCCTCCCCTCCCCAGACCTGCCTTGTTACTCCCCATAGGCTCCTGTGCGCCCGGACTGCCACCTCCTTCTCAGGATGTGGCTTGATTTATGCTTGAGGACTCCAGAGTCCCTGACCAGCTCCCTCTTCCCAGGGGTTAGGAGGAGGTTCATCTTTAGGGATTTTGCTTCATCTGCTCCTAGGCCAGAAAACCCCCAGGGGGTTAATCAGCAGTACAGCTGACAGTGTGTCCATAAGGCCTGAAGGTGAGATGACCTGACAGTGTGATGGGACAGTCACCCTGGAGGGTAGAGGGCTATGGTGGCTGAAAATCTGTCTGCAGAGCCCCCAGAGAGGCTGGGACCTGCTGAAGGCCACCTGGAGACAGGCTGAGGCAGCTTACTGTGCGAAGTTGGGGGACATGGGTGGATTACGCACTGCCAGGTCAGGCGGTGACAAACCAAGGGGCCTGGAGCCCGTCCTCGCTATTCTCCGGGTCTTCATTTCCCCAACTGTCAGACAGTAGAGATGGGTTAGACAATTAGATCATCGTAGGCTCTCTCTGTTTCAGACTTCCCGTGGAATCTCAGTGTCTGAGTTACCCCTCCCATTGCCCCACCCACCTCTTCACCCCTCTCTTTTTACTCCTCAGCTCAGAGTCTGAGAAATGACATTGAGCTTTAAAGCTGAGCAAATAAACAAGTCCAGGCCCGTTACAGAACAGGTGATAAGGGAGGGCACGGCTATTTTTATCAGAGTTTGAAGGATTTTCACAGCTGCTTCTTCTGTTGTGTCCATATACTTTCCTCCCGCCTAGGTTATTGGAGTGCCAATCCATCCTTTGAGGGTATGATGGGGAGGGGTTGCACTACCGAATCCTAGGTCCATCATGCTTTTGCTTGCCTTTTTATACAGTTTTATCCACCCATTTGTATTCCTTAAAAAGTATATTTAAAGTTTTTAGTTGTTTTTAACTCCATAAAAACGGTGTTAAACTACCGGAAGAGAACCCGTCCAGCTAGTGCCTGACATCCCGCCATTAGGGATCCATCTAAAGCAGCTAAGCATTGACCTCCTCTTGTGCTTCCAGAACATAGGATCCCCAAAGGAGGGTTCTATGCTGAGTCAGTAACACTAGCAGGAAGGAGTCTGCCCATTCTTAGAGCACTACGTGTTGAGGAGTGACAAGGATTACTCAGGAGAGTCTGCAGAGCCAGTTAGCCTTATTTAGCAGATATTTGTTGAACACCTGTAGCGTGCCGGCCCTGGCCTGGGAGTCTATTTCCAACAGTCAACAAGGATGTGCTAAGTCTTTTCTACGAATTAATGTGAACTAAGTTCACTGACTTTGGGCCAGGCATCGCTTCACACTTCACAGAGGTGATCTCAGGTATGGCTCTGTGTCCAAAATACACTCTGTATCCCACCCCTATCTGTCCATTTCCATCTCTACTGCCCAAGGCCAAGCCCTATTCCACCCCTTACTCTTGCTTCGTCCCATTCCCGAAATAGCTCCAACTGGTCCCCCTCTCTCTCACCCACAACCCTTCACACAGCACCCAGGAAGAGATTTTTTTCAAGTCTAAATTAGATTCCAGGTCCTTCCTGGACTTAATCACCTCCCTCTTCCCCCTTCCCCATGGCTTCCTCCTTATGCTTAGGCTACAGATCCAGCTCCTTTTTACCTGATCTGCTAAGAAACCCTAAAGGATATGCCCTTTGCCCACCTCTTTCTCTCTTTTTATTCTCCCTCTCTCTCTTTCAGGTAATAGAATATGATAAATCATAAGCCTCAGCCCATGATGCTCTCTCATCATTGTTTTAGGTATCATTAGTTCACTCATGGGCCACTTTTATTACGTTAGATGTATAGTTATTTTAAATAATGTATTTAGCACCTTCAAAAACACATCTAACAATGGCACAGATGGATCTCGAAAGCATTATGCTAAGTAAAAGACACACAGAAACAAAAGATACATACTGTATCTTCCATTCACAGTAAAGATTCTAGAAAAGGCAAGACTGTAGTGACAGAAAGCGGATCATTGGTTGCCAGGGGCCAGGTATGGGAGTGGAACAGAGTGAGACTAGGCAGGAGGGAAGTTTGGAGTAATGAAAATGTTCTGTATCACAATTATGCTGGTGGTTACATGACTGTATATGTTTGTCAAAACATTAATTTTACAGTTAAAACTGGTGAATTTTATTGTATGTAAATTAACCTTCACTAAAGCTAAAACAAAACAAAAACTACTAAATAAAGTTAGACGTCCTAGCAACATCTAATCTATCCTCCTTGTTCTTACCACAGGCCTGAGCCAGCCAGCATCCAGAAGCCTATGCCCATCATGTCTTTCCTTGCCTTTTTATACAGTTTTATCCACTTATTGGTATTCCTTAAAAAGTATATTTAAAGTTTTTCAAGTCTATAAAAAGGGTATTAAACTGCATTTAATCTCCCGGGATCTTTCTTTTGTTTTTCTTTCCTAGGAGTTGCCTACATTGCAACACGTCACTGTGATTTACTCTTTTTCACTGCCGATCAATACTCCATTCTGTGACTACCCTGCACACATTCATCCATTTTCCTTGAGGGACATCTGAGTCGTTTCTAGGTTTTTGCAGTTGAGGACTGAGGATAGGGCTGCCGGGAACATTCTCGCGCATGCCTCCTGGGGCGCATGTGCAAGATTTTCTCAAGGGTCGGTACTAGGAGTGGAACCGCTGGATCACAGGTGAATTCCGCTTTCGGAGTTGCCTCTTCTTTGACCTCACCCTCCACCAATCTCCATCTTGACTTCTAAGCTCCAGCCACACTGACTGCCCTTTCTCTGAGGAAGCCAAGCCCATTCCAGCCCCCAGGTATTTGCATTTGTTGTCCTCTCCACCTGGCCGTGCTATTCCTTCAGGGCTTCCTACAGCTGGCTTTTACTTGTCCTCTAGGATGCACTCAAACTGTACCTCTTCAGTCCAAATGTCACTCTCCCTGGTCCCCCATCTAAGTGAGTTACTCCCATTCCCACGCCAGTTACTCATGTGTCATTTTCTTTACAGCACCTACCACCACAATCAGAAAGAGACTTCACTTAATTTTTGTTGATTTTTCATTGTCTCCTCTATTAGACTTAAACTCCAAGAGATCTGGAACCATGTGTTGTTCATGGCTGCACCCCCTAAAACAGTGTGATATGGAGAAAGTACTTGATAAAATTTTTTTTATCGAGGTGGATACTAATCCCATGTTAGAGATGAGAAATCCGAGGCTCAGAGAAGATAAGCCATGTGCCCAAGTTTGCAGAGCTTGGAGGTGGCAGGATCTGAACGCAGGTCTGATTAGTTCTAGAGCCCACTTTCTTTCCTGGAAGACGCTGGCTTGTTCTGATGTGCAATTTCCTTCCTCATCCCCTGTTATCAGCTGGCCATTCAATGCCACCTGTGTAACGACATGTTGGAGGGAACTCTGGGTCCTGCTGTTGGCTGTCATTTCCATCTGCAGTGGGTAAGGACTGTGGCCTTGTACCATGGGAGATCTGGCCTTCCACCATCTGTTCCGGAAATGGGGCCCAGTCCAGCCCCCTACCACCTGCCTTCTACCCTATATTAGAGTCTCAAGCTCTGCATCTTTCCTATCACCCCAAAATTTATGATGCTCCGGCTGCTGAGTTCCCTGCTATTTGTGGCTCTTGGTAAGACCCCAGCCTGTTTTGTGCTTCACTGGGCTGGGAGCTCTTGAAATCTGCCACCTGCCCTGGGTCTCCTGAACCCAACACATTATTCCACAGGAGGGGCCCTCAGCTTGTACCTGATTGTCAGGGCATGATCGTCAGGGCTTTTGGCTTGGTGCTGGAGCAGGAGAATGGAGGGGGAGCTATGGATGGATGAGCTTAGAAGAAAAATTGGGGAACCCAAAGGGCTATGGTGGAAATCCTTGATGGGGCAGTGAATAAAATTTAATGGCAAAGAGTTGGGCTCTGTGGTTAGACTGCTTTGGTGGAATTTCTGCTCCTCTGCTTAACTCTTTAACTCTCGTCTCCCACTCCCCCTACCTCGTTCCATATTCTGTGGTCTAGCCTTTTCCTTGTTTCTCTGCTGTATTACATTCTAGCTCAGGGACACCTCCTCCAAGCATCCTTCCTTGACTGACAGTAATGGTTTTATTGAGTGCTTACTATATGCCAGGTGGAATGCTAAAGATCTTTTCTTCTATTATCTCATATAATCCTCACAACAGCCGCATGAAGTAAGTGCTGTTATTAACCCCATAACTGATCCTTAGAGAAGTAAAGTAGCCCATCTTAAAATGAGAGGCAGAGCTGTACTTTGAACCCAGACAGTGTAACTCCAAAGCTGCCTTTCTTCGTGATGATAGCTATCACTTCTTGAAGACTCTTGGCCTCCAGGCACTGGTCTCAGTGCACCAGTGCCTTTAATCCTACTGTGGAAGGAGGCCTTATGTTCCTCTCCATCCTGGACTCCTGGGACTCAGGAAACCTTTGCTCTATTCCGAATACTCACTGTGCACACGTGGCTACAGAAATCCAGAGAGGGGAGGGGGCTTGCATGGGGTCACATAGCCAGTTTGTAGCACAGCTAGAACTGGGACCCAGGCCTCTTCTTCAATTTTGGGGAACCCTCTGGCTGATGGACACCTCTACTCTCCCCTCCAGCCTTGGGCTGTGGCCGACCTTCCTACAACCCCTCCACCCGTGTAGTCAATGGTGAAGATGCAGTCCCCTACAGCTGGCCCTGGCAGGTAAGAGCAATACTGGTGGCATCGTTTCCTACCATGGGCTCTGCACCCCATGCTCTGACTGCAAGGCATCCAGTCTTGAGCCCATTGCTGTGCTTCCAGTATCCACTGTAACTTCCAAAGGCCAGGAAACCCTTGGACGATCTACTTTGTGTGGAAGTTTTGCCCATTAAATCTGGGATATTTGCAAGTTAAAAGTGGAATCTGGGGAGATGGCAATGTTTAATCCAAGTGTTGGTGCACTAAGTGGAATTTCAGGCTCCATGTTTAGCAAGGGGGATTTTGGGGACTCATTTCTAGACTTCTCAAATTATGTAAAACAGCTATAAGATAAATAAATGGATGAAGAGCTTTATAGAGGTCAGTGGAGGGAGGCATAGAGGGCTAGACCAGTGGCTACCATATTGGACAGCCAAATTACAGAACATTTCCATCATCACAGAAAATTCTATTGGATGGTACTCGTCTACAGCAGGGGCCAGTTAATTTGTTCTATAAAGCAGCGGTTCCCAACCTTTTTTGGCACCGGGGACGAGTGCTCCTATGAGAATCTAATGCCTGATGATCTGAGGTGGAGCTGAGGTAGTGATGCTAGTGCTGGGGAGCAGCTACAAATACAGATGAAGCTTCACTTGCTGGCCCACCACTCACCTCCTGCTGTGCGGCCTAGTTTCAAACAGACCGTGGACCGGTACCAGTCCACGGCCCAGGAGTGGGGGACCCCTGCTATAAAGGACCAGAGAGTGAATATTTTAGACTTTGTTGGTCATACAGTTTTATTGCAATGATTTAACTCAGTCTGCCATTGTAGCATGAAAGCAGTCATAGATTATACATACATGAATATTATACATAGATTATACATAAATGAATGAGTATGACTATTTTCCAATAATCTTATGTACAACAGACCATTGGCCAGAGTTGGCCCACAGGTTATAGTTTGCCAAGCTCTGGTTTAAAGGGAGTGTTTGAAAATCAGAATATAGGAAATGAGAAGAGAGGCAAAGGATTTGGGGAGGATTGTGCCTCAGAGGGCCCAAGGGGCCGTGAAAGAACTGAGGTTCAGAAGAAATTGGGCCTAATAAAACAGAGGGCTGTAGGGCTTTAGAGAGACAGAAGGTCTGGAGATATCCTGGAGGACAGAGAATGTTGAGGTCATAGGGCTAAAGGTTGGAGGGCTTTGGAGAGTCAGAATGTGATTCTAGTGGAAAAGTGACAGGGCCACCATGGCAGTTGTATAGGTTGCGCACTGCACATTTCCAGAGGGCATCATCCTTTACGCACGAATGATGCCCTTTGGGGTTGTGCGGTGCCCAACCTACACAGCCATGGGTAGCAACCCTCATCCTGGGCTCCACACTACTCAGACTTCTCCCTACTTGGCCGCCAGATTTCCCTTCAGTATAAGAAGAATGGAAACTTCCACCACACCTGTGGTGGCAGCCTCATTGCCTCCAGCTGGGTCATGACCGCAGGCCACTGCATCTCGTGAGTTCTCTCACTTGCCCCTGTCCCTGCATGAGACCCAGGCAGACCAGAGTGCTGGGTGACTGTGGGAGGGAGGGAAGGAGGCCAATCAGGCCTGGACTGACCTTACCTCCACTGGCAGGAGCTCCCTGACCTACCAGGTAGTGTTGGGAGAGTATGACCGGGCTGAGGACGAGGGCTCTGAGCAGGTGATCCCTATCAATGCTGAGGACCTCTTCGTGCACCCGCTCTGGGACTCCAGCTGTGTGGCCTGTGGGTAAGTGAACTCTCAGGCTTGGGACCTAGGAACTCCTGTAGTCATCCCTCTGTGACCCAAAGCTGATTCTGAGGAGACTTTCAGGGGGAGTAGGGCTGGGTCCAATTGCCTGTGTGTAGGTCCCACACACTGAGGGGGCGCAGCCAGCAGAGCTTTTAAGGAATATCTACACAAAACCTGTCTGTGGAGGGGACAGCAGGGCCTAAGGAGGGGCAGGGACTCCCCAGAGGCCATTTGGCTAGCTGGCCTCAGAACCCAGGACTCCTCTGGCACACCCCCTTTCTCAAATCCAAGGGTTCCTCCATTCAACAGACATTCACCCAGTGCATTCCAGGTTCCTGGGACCGTGGGAAAAGGAGGAGCAGGGGACTGAGAGTCAGGCTCCAGTTCTAAGTTTCTGTGGGGCCTGGGCAAGTCACTGCCCTTCTCTAGGCCTCAGTTTTACCACTTGTCAAGGGTGAACTTCCAGGCTTCTTGGGTGGTTGTGAAGGTCAAAGAGATAATCCCTGGGTGAGGACACAAAGTGGGGCCTCTTAAGCCCCTGAAGCATATGCAAAATTGTGTGTCTGGGTGGCTTAGCTCTTTTCTGGTGAGAGGGTCAAAGAAGAGTATAGAACCCCTGAAGGTGCAGTGCGGGAGTGAGGGGCCGTGAGGATCAAGACCTTGACCTGTCCTCATGGGGCTCCTTGGGTAACTGGAGAGAAAACTTGGACCCAGGTGAGATGATTGAGTGACAAGCAGATGGATGAAGACTGAGAGCAGGGGTTATCGAAGTGTGGTCCCCAGGCTAGCAGCATCAGCATCCCCTGGGAACTTGTTAGAAATTTGAATACAAGACCCCCTGCATCAGACACCTGGGAAGGGGGCAGTGCTTGGCAACCTGTGTTTTAATAAGCCTTCCTGGTGATTCTGATGCAGCTGGGGTGTTAGAACCACTGGTGTAAAAGCAGAGGACAATTGTGAAGGCCAAGGGTCAGTTCAGCGTGCACTGAGGGGACTGGCAGGGCTTCCTAAGGTTGTTTAGCCTTAAGAATGCATGGGATTCGGAGGGGAAAGGAGCAGCGGGGGCAGCCCAACAGTGAAATACCGCCTTAAGAATGCATGGGATTCGGAGGGGAAAGGAGGGGAAAGGAGCAGCGGGGGCAGCCCGACAGTGAAATACTTGGAGCAAAGACGGGAGATGGGACTTGGTCTGGCAGCAGGACCAGGCTTCCTATGACTCTTCTCTCTTCCCCAGCAACGACATTGCCCTCATCAAGCTCTCTCGCCCTGCTCAGCTGGGAGACACAGTCCAGCTTGCCTGCCTCCCTGCTGCCGGCGACATCCTGCCAAATGAGGCGCCCTGCTACATCAGCGGCTGGGGCCGTCTCTATAGTATGTGCTGATCCGTCCAGCTGGCCACAGGGGCAGTGGGCAGGAAGACAGGGCCTGGAGACTAAGATTGAGGGCAATACCAGGACCAGTCCTTGCATTTTTTTCACATTGCTCCTCCAAAAGCAGCCTTCTCCCCGCCAACCCTCCCAAACATGAATGTGCTCAATTGAACATTTTTTATTGTCTCCTATGTCCCAGGTGCAGACCTCTAAAGCAGGCAGGACAATATAACCTGGTGGGAGGAGAGACCCCATCTTCTCCATCAGAAGGGCTGCTTGCCTCAGAACCCCCACCCCACTCTGGGCCTCCCAGCCCTGACTCCTAGACCCCAGCCCAAGCCCTGTACCCCATGACCGCTCTACTCAGCGCTCTCTATCCCCACAGCTGGTGGGCCACTCCCGGACAAGCTGCAGCAGGCCCTGCTGCCCGTGGTGGACTATAAGCACTGCTCCAGGTGGGACTGGTGGGGCATCTCTTTGAAGAAGACCATGGTGTGCGCCGGTGGGGACACCCGCTCTGGGTGCAATGTGAGTCAGCTCTCCTCTGCCTGAGGTGGTGCTGGGCTATAGCCATTCAGCTGGGCAGGCAGGGTCCTAGGGTACCACTGCCATCTGCTTAAAGGCAGAGGGGAAATAGTGTCCTGCCTGCCCCATTCAGCCTCCAGGCCAGACAGGACTGGGAGGGAGTGAGCCTAATCCAGACACACAGCCCTGGCCTGAGAGTCACAACCTCTAGATTCCAGTCCCAGCTCATACACTGACTTGACCTGGGCAAATCACTGTCTCTCCCTGGTCCTCAAGCTTCCCCATCAGCATAGCAAAGGATATTGACCTTACGGCTTCCAAGGCCACCTTCAACTCTGTTGTCTTGAAGTTATAATTATACCAAACTCTCATTGTATTAAAAGTGAGTATGAACAATAATCTTAATAGTTAACTGTGGTACTAATAATGGGAACTACCACTTATTGATTGCTTCCTTTCTATTAGGCATTATGTTAAGATCATATATTTATCATCTCATTTAATTCTCACAAGATCCCATAAGACAGATATTATTCCCCATCACAAATGAACAAACTGAGGCTCATAGAGGTCAAGTAATACAGATTTCTCGAAATCCCCAAAGTCAGGACCAATTCCATAAAGCTCAGACATGGCTCAGCCCCCCACCACTCTCTGACCATTCCAGGGTGACTCTGGAGGACCCCTCAACTGCCCCGCTGCAGATGGCTCCTGGCAGGTCCATGGTGTGACCAGCTTTGTTTCTGCCTTTGGCTGCAACACCCGCAAGAAGCCCACTGTGTTCACGCGTGTCTCGGCCTTTAATGACTGGATCGAGGAGGTGAGCAAGGAGGCGAGCCAGGAGGGGTGGTGGGGGGCTGAGTAAGAACAGCGGATCTTGAGGAGGGGCTCGAAGAGTCCTAGAAGGTCAGTAGTGGAGAGGCCCCTGGGGACATTCCAGAGGGTTTGGGGATGTTTTCTGCTACAACATGGGCCTAAGAACTTCGATGGCTTCTGGGTGGAGCTTTGAATTGCTTTTGAACTTTCTTATTTCAACAAGTGTTTATGAAGTGTCTCCTCTGGTCCTGGTCTTTTCTTGTCATAGAGGACAGAGCGATGTGTCAAAGGGCTGCTGCCTCATGAGGGACAGATGATTAATGAGTGATAAATGTGAGAGCTGCGATAGGGAAGGCTCAGGCCTCAATGAGAATGCAAATCTCATCTGGGAGGGTTAATAAATGTTCCTAACAGCGATAGCCACCATTTATAGACTACTTAAATATGTGCCTGGTGCCGTGATGAACCCCTGAGTTAATAATTTAATTAAACCTCCCAATGAGGTGACTACTATGATTATCCCTATCATACAGATGAGCAAACTGAGGTTCAGAGAGATCAAATCACTCTCCCAGGTCACACAGCTAATGAGTGGCATGGCTCAGAGTTGAACCCAGTTCCACCTGGCTTCAGAAATTGTGCTCCTAACTAGACTATTCTGGGTTTTCCCCCCACTTCTTTTCCAGACCATAGCAAGCCACTAGAACCAAGGCCTGGCTGGCAGTACTGATCCACACTCTTTGCCAAAAAAATAAAGGTCTCTTAGAAAATCCCAACTTGAGTCTTGCCTCCTTCTTCGACTCACCTCTCTCCCTCCTCTCTCCCAGATCCAACACTCTCATATGAAGATGAGAAAAAAATGAGGCAGAGAGAGAAGGTTGCTGCTATAGGTGACCAAACATCCCAGTTTGCTTGGGAATGAGGGTGTTCCCAGGACATGAGACTTTCAGTGCTAAAACTGGAGAGCCATGGGAAGTTGATCACCCTATATAGCCACACACAATCATTGGCTTTACAACGCAGGCACAAAAACATGGTAGAATCTGCAGAAAACCTGGCTTTGCCAGTTCCTTGGGAAGTTCATAGTGGAGAGGGAAGGGCCATGTGCTTTCTGCTTCCATTGATGGGCTAGAGAAGGAGAATCGTGGTCATTCATTCATTCATTCATTCAACAAACATTCATTCCTTGTTCCAGAGGAGGGCTCAGAGGGGAAAGATGAAGTGGTTCCTGCCCTGAAATGGCTCATTATTTAGATAGAAATGAGCATAACAGAATCATCTATTAAAGGTTTACTAGTACCTTCTTTGTGGCAAGTTCAGGGCTGGGAGTACAAAGGTGAGTAGGACAACCTGGGGAGAGCCCTTGCATGGGGAGGAGGGAGCAGGCACACACAGAGATGCGCACACCATGCTGAAAACGAGGTGGGAGCCCAGGGAGCTGTTGTTGAGGCCTAAGACTGCTGCCATGCAGCCAAAAGCAACATAAAAACAACTGAAATTCTTTTACTCATGTTTCTCCTGAATACCGTGAAAGGAAATATGGTCCCAGTGAGGATACACATATATAATTTTTAATATTAATGTTCCATTGTTCTCTCCCTTTAAAAATTATACTTCTAGTTTTGAAAAGTTTAAAAGATAAGACATGGCGAATAATATAAGATATACCAATGTAGCCTCCCTCTAGAGTTAAAAAATTTCATATTTTTGCTTCGTATTTTCTAAAATAATTGCTACAGTTAAGGTGGATGCTCCTTTTTACTTTTCCCAGAGATCACCATCATCATGGGTGTGGGATTATCTACCCTATTACTGCTTTTCCCTTGAGGCCCATGGTAGGATAGTTCTTGCCTGCCCCCTCCAAGTTGGGTTTGGCCATGTGGCTTGCTCTGACCAAGGTGAAGATTTGAGAGACAGGGTGATTCTTTCCCTTTGCTCTGGCAACTGGTAGCTACAGGTCAGCTTGGTCCCAGACTGAAGAGGCATGGAATGGAGCCTCTGCCAACTCTTGATGGACATTAAAACAAGAAATAAACTCTTGTTATAAGCAACTGCGATTTTGGGTGTTCATTACAGAAGCATGGCTGTAATCTATCCTGACAAAATGAGCTTGGTGTTTATCATTCTGCTCCATGCTGTTATATTTTTATCACATATATAAATATCCAAATAACATATTGCATTGTTTTGGTTTTTAAAAATACATGCATGTCTTTATGCTGTATGGATGATTTTGCAACTTGCTTCTTTCATTCAACATTATGTTTTTGGGATATATCCCGGCCGATGTATATTTCTCTACTTCAGTGCTGCTAGTTTTGTAGACTAGTTAGTTATCCTTTTCCCTCTACTGATGGACATTTACAGTAGGGCCAATTTTTGTGATTACAAATAGTGCTTCAGTGAACATCCTGGGACATACCTCCAGGTGCACATGTGTGAGAAATTCTCTAGGATATATTCCTAAAATGGGAGGATGTGCTCATTTTTTAACTTTCCCAATCGCCAAATTGCTCTCCAAAGTGATTATATCGACAATACTTCTCAAAAAAGTGCGCCCCCTCCCCTTTTTCCCATCTACTGTCTCCATTCATTACAACTGCCCCACAATTTTCTCCTAAAACCACTCCTGGAATCTCAAGTCTCCCCCACAAAACTCTCCTACAGCCCTTACCGCCACTCTGGTTCCTACGAAAGCCCAAAAGCTGGTATGGCAAGGCCTGAGTGAGGGCAAGGAAGGAATTTTGTCAAGCAAAGCAGACACCTTTGCGTCATGGGAATGTGGGAGAGAATGGGAAAAATTCTGGAACCAGCATATGTTAATCATTTGTACTGAGACAAACAGTGCCTGGTGACATATGTAACTGACAGGTGTTCCCAAAGCACTGCGGGGTTGCAAAAGCTGAGTATCTACTTCTTCCTAATGGGTCAGGGAAGGGCCCTGAGACAATTTTCCAAAATAATTTATGATAAAGGGCAATCAAGTATGTAAAACTCCACCCTGTGGCTGGGCGGTGGACCCTCAAGGGGCCTCCATCCAGCCTCAGGAGGAGGCTGAGAACTGCTATAACACCCCTCTCGTTCATGGGCAGTAGAGAGGAAATCTTACCTAGAAATGCCAACAATTTTATCAGTAATTCAATTTCCTTTAGTTTAATCTCCAAGTCACAACAATATCAAATTCTTCAAAAACCATATAGTAAATAATTTAATTTTGAATAATGATTAGTGTCAACGCTAACAATTTATTGTTTTTGTTTTCTAAATCATGAAGAACAACCCACTTTTTGAAAAAGCGCAATATCGATACTTCAATTCCCTTTTAAAAATGAGAAAGGATCAGTATTACAATGCTCTCTTTTAAAGAATATAATGTTAACCATATTTAGTTCTCATTTTAAAATCACTAAGGTGTCAAGAATTCATTTTTTAAACTTAAAAGCGTCAACAATTCCATCCTCTTTTCTTTTTTCAGCACATTAATATGGGCTACATTTTAGAAGTTTCTATTTTGGGAAAGTTTTTAAAATCGCACACATTCTTGTCTCCCTTACACAGCTGCTACTATCACTTTGATATGCTTCCTTCTGCTTTTTTTTTTGCATTTGAAAAACCTGTCAACAGATTCAGTGGACATGAATTGAGCACCTACTGGTATTCTATGCTAGGCATGGGCAGCAGAAAATAACCCAAACTTGGGCCAGGTCTTCAATGAGGCCACAGTTTGGCTGGGGAGTTGACAAGTACACCCAAGCAGGTATGAAGGCTTGACTCAGTATTCTAATGGAGGCCAAGAGTGATGTGGGGCCCCAGGAGCTGGGATTACATTAAAATGGGAAGATTGGAGCTCTCGATGGCTCTCACATCAAGGGATTCCTGTCAAAGGTGAATCTGTCAATTCTTCTCTTGTCAATTAACACCGAAGACAGCGTAGTGCTGAGAAACTTCGCTGTTTGAAATCCTATCAATGAGAATGAAACATCTCCCTCTCGTCTAGGGGGCTGGAGACAGATTTGACACAGAGAAGCAGCGTGGATTACCAACCCAGGTGCAGAGCCTCAGATAAGGGGTTTTTGGACACAACAGTTTATATTTATCTTAACTCCGTGGTGTCCAAGGAAACAGGACTATGAGTCTACTTCTCAGCCCAAGCCAGATGTTAACCCTTTCCACACAGCCAGATTTGCTTTGAGCCTATCAACACTGCTTCATTTCAATTTCACCTAAATTCCACTCTCCTCTCAAATCCTATGATAAGCCTATTTCTTCCTTTATTTAGTGAGACGCACCATGGTCCCTGTGGGGGTGCTTGCTGCATCAAGTTAATAAACCTAACTCTGCTAAAACTACACCTATGTCCCTGGTGGTCTATATCAGATTGGCTTTATCATAAAATTCAAGTTTTCTCTCTTCATTCATTTACTCACTTAGTCATTCAACAAATGTTTGCCCAGGCTATGCTTAGTTTTAGCTGCTGGAGACAGGACAATTGGAAGTCTTTAATATAGTCCAACCATCTCATTTTACAGATGGGGAAACCAAGGCTGAGAAGAAGTGAAAGGTGGAAACTTCATTATATGAGTGAATGGGGAAAGGACCCACAGTTGCTAGGAGAGATAGGGGTGGGGCCTGGTAGCAAAAAGCCTTGGTTCTCCAACCACTGGAGTAACTGGCTATCTAGGAGTTCACTGACCACCAGTGGTAGTGTAGACAAAAGGCACATCTTCTCTTCCCTAGACACATGGACTCTTGGGGGTGGTAACCCAGCAAGGTGCTTTGGGGGTGCCCCTCTTAATTCCCTTGCCTGTCCCATTTGGATAGGCCAATAAAAAGAGAGATGAGCCACCTGAGTGCCTCTTCCTAACAGCCAGGTCCCTTCTCCTTCAGGGTTAAGAGCCAAGTGGAAGGGCTGCCTTGGTTAGCATCTTTGCACTTTCTCTTACAGGGTGTGCTATCTAAGATAACCGGTGTGCCCAGACTCAAACCCAGACTCAGTATGAATTAAAACTTCGGTTCTTAACCATCAGCAATTGGAAAGTCTTGGGAGAACAGGCACATGGGGCTCAGATTGAGCCCCCTATCTGTATAGGGTCTCTCCCTGGACAGACTGTAAAAACCCCATGCCCAGTCTGTCTGGGTAGACTGAGACAGGGGTACTTAACAGACTGTGCCCAATGCATTATGTGGAGTGATTCCATGAGAACTACTGTTTCCAAACGGCAGCCACCCAGCCCTTTTTTTTCCCCTCTGGGTGGTGCAAAAACTCAAGGGTGTAACTTCTGGGTGCGGCGCTGACTCGGTTGCCGGCAGGCTCCTAAATGTCTCAATTCCCGCTTCATCCTCTTTCCATTTTGCAGTTAGGTAAACTGCGGCTCAGAAAAACAAAGAACTTATCCGAAGCATAAAAGCTGCCTAGGATGTACACAAGGCTCCGCAAGGAAGGAAGGACTAAGGATTGAGGAAGCCAAACATACCACCACGGGTTAAAACCATGAAGCTGTGCAGCGCCGCCGAGGCCTAGAGCGACCCGCTCCCCTTCCATCGGCCCTAGTCTCCTACCACTTCCAACTTCCGGGGAGGCTATAACTTCCGGTTCCGGCGGTGGGCCACAAAGCTCTGTACCGAGGAGGTGGTTTCTCTTTCCTGGAGTCGGTTGTGGGGCTTGTGGTCCCCCTTTCCCCGCCCTTCGAAGTGACACCTGCGCAGGTGAACGGCCCCCTCTCCTGCCTTCCGTTTCCCTTCTCCGCGCGTGGTATGTTGGGAGCGGGCGCCACAGCGTCGGCCGGCCTTAGGAGGGTCTGCCCTTGCGATCTGCGGGCTGCTTACCCTGGCGTGGCCTTGGGCCTCACTTCAACTCAGGAAGAGGACGTCCCGGTTCTGGATCCCCAGAAGCGCATTTTCCAGCCCGACCTAGGCCCTCTGAGCCGCGCCCATATTGGTGGGAGGAGTCGGGCTCAGTTCCCCATCTAGACGCCAGCTGTGTTCCCACCACCTCTTAGCCTTGTGACTTCAGGCAAGTCCCTCTCTCCGAGCCTCAGTTTGCTTATCTGAATGGAAATCACAGTAACAGTCCTACTGGGTTATCAGGAGGATTGGATGAGAAAGAGCTGCGGAGTGTCTGGCCTGTAAAATTCAATAGTAGCAGCTGTTGCTGTTGTTAATAGAGACAACTGGGGCAGTAGAGAGTCGTATCTGGATTTTAACCTGAGTGGCTAAGAGGAGCATGTCGAAGAGAATGTAAAATGCTCAGCATAGTGTCAGGAAGTAAGGGCTCAGAAAACTGGGGTTAGTTACTGGTGAGGTTAAGCATTGTGTCTGGCAGGTTGTCTAAAACTGATAGGATTTATAGCTGGGTCCATCTTTCAGAGCCAACCTTGAGAACTGGCCTGCTGACAAGTCAGACTTTTCCTAGAAGCTGGGGTTGTAAAGTCCTCGATGCTGGAAACTAGAATTACTGAAAGGGTGTTTTCCCACGTGGGTTAGGGGTTTTTCACTCAGAAAGGTTTTGGGCAAGAAGAGAAAGCCTGAAAAATATTCTCCCGTTTGAGTTGTATGAGAGTAGTTAAGAAGTGTGGTTAAGAAGGAAAGAATACAGAAAATATTAAATGAAAAATGTTTCCCTCTTGGTTCCTGCCCCTCAGAAGTAAATACAATTTATTTGCTAACCATCAGGTATTTGTGGGTAAATCAGGTAATAGAAGCTTATCTGTGGGTACTTTTAATTTCCATAGATGAGATCATACTACACATGTTGATCTATACCTTTGTCATGGGGTGATGAGTTATGGATACCTTCACATCAACACTCATAGGCCTACTTCATTCTTTACAAGGCTGCACAACATCTCATTGAATGGCTATTTAATCATTTCCCTGTTGACAGTCTCTTTGATTTTTCCCAGATTTTTCTTTCCCACAATGTTTCATCTAACCTCTCCTTGACTAAATATTTCCTTTTTATCCAAAGCACCCCTGAGTTACGGTACTATTTTGTTTTTGCTCTCATCACTCTAGTTAGTAACAGCTTTTGAGGATGAGCAAAACCCCAGATAATAGAATTGCTGTACTCCAAGAATATTCAAGTTACAAAGTTTAGAATCAATACTAGAAAATGGTTCAGGGAAGCTTTAGAGAAGAGGTGATTAGGAGTTGAGGGCTAGTTCATGCAGGTCAGCTGGTAAGTGTTGGTGATTGTGGGCTCAATTGTTACACAGGAAACAGGTTTGAGAGTCTCTAAGGTGGGAGTGATTTTAAATGTCAACACTTCTGTGTAGACTAGAGAGGAATTCGTCCTTAATGAAAAAAGATACTCTCTGAAAACTGACTATATCGTAGGGGTTATACTCTGGATTGGACACACCCTAATGTGAAAGTTTAGACATCACTGTCATTCGAGTCTCCCCCACCCCCTTTTTTTTAAATTAATTAACATAGGATGTGGTTTTCCTGTAAATAACCCCTCTTTTGTACTGGGACCCTAACTCAAATTGAGCAAAACCTTTTTTTTCTGGCATTGTACAGGCATTAAAAAAATCTATTTAAAAAAGTTAAAAAACCTGTTAACAGTAGAAAGCTGATGGACCCTGGTCCTGGCCCAGATCCATGAGATCAGGGTGGTTTTAACAGGCTTGGTCTGTTTTTGCTGTCCCTGACTTTTCTCTTTGTGCCTAGGAGTCTGTCATCTTTTTCCAGAGTTGCAGAATGGAGACTGAAGGATACTCGGAGACACAAAGAAATAGAGAAGTCCAGAATGGTCAAATAATGCCACCACCAAATGAGATGGTGGCTGAGGAGCTAGAAGACATGCTAATAACGGCTCCCCAGATCCAGTTTCCACGGGAGCCTTCTAGGCATCCACCAGAGAGCTTCGATGAAGACTGTATGGAAGATGTTGAGGCCATGCCACGAAGGAATCCTCCCAACCCTGCAGCTTCCAGGCAGAGGTTCAGAAAGTTCCGCTATGAGGATGCGGCTGGGCCCAGGGAGGTCCTCAGACATCTCCAGGAGCTCGCTGGACAGTGGCTGAGACCTGATATTCACACAAAGGAGCAGATTGTGGAAATGCTGGTGCAGGAGCAATTCCAGGCTGTCTTGCCCGAGGAGCTCAGAGCTTGGGCGCAGAGATGTCAGCCTGGGGTCAGAATCACTGGCTAAGTCTCACCGTTTGCTTCTACTTGTGAGACCTAACCAAAGGTTCTTTCTCGTTGCAAGATCCAATTGCAATCAGAAATCTGAACCTCGGGTTTTTTTTTTTTTTTTGAGTTTGCCTTTAACTAGTTGTAATAAGAATCAGAGCCCAGGACTGGACCTCTTTTTGCCTGAGGCAGCTCTGTTTTCTGGGACTGTGAACTCCAGAAGGAGTTTCTTTGCTTTCTTGTTGGGACAATCAGCCTGCTGCTTGTTTTGCTCTGCCGAATGCCTCTTTTTTTGCACTTTGTGACATGCTTTAATTTATTGTTTTTATGTATCCAAAGAAGTAACTCATTTGGGATGTCCTTGATATGTTAAAGTTTGGTCCTTAATAAAAATGTGCTGTGGTAATTTACCAGTTTAGCTCTTAGTGTCAGCATTTGAAAAGGTGAGATAATTATCAGGAGTAGATGTGAGCTATGACTGTGGCATTCATTGAGCTCGGAACTAGGAACAGGCCTGTCCTTTGTTTTCAAAGTCAATTTAAATTGGACAAAATGGGGTCATAAGAGGTAAGTAACTCTTACACAGAGCTGTTCAATTTGCTTTCTCCATTTCCGTCACCTTTGTTCTACAGCTTGTCTTCCTGCAAGAGAACTCGCTCTAATGCCGTCTGACGGTTCTCTTCTGCTCTTCCTGAAACAGGTCATCCTGGCTTTGTGGGTACAGAGACCTGTACTTTGGTTGACAGTTGAGACGAGCAGTATCTATGATTGTGAGAGAGTAAACAGCAGCTGCTTCCCCAGCATGACCCAGTCTGAAGAACCTTTCTGCCTCTGGCTGGGCTCTTGGATTTGCAGATCTGCTCTGGTAACAAACTTGGTGCCAATTTGCAACTAATCTTTTGGGTTAGGGGCTGATTAGCTCCATACTCCTGGGGTTTGTGTAGTACTTCCTGTGCCTTTAGGACTCTTCTAGATGCTAGAATACAAATAAAAAACCTAGTTTTAAGGGAATGTATAGTTTTCGAGGACAGAGGAAGGAGCCACCAAAATATATTATTAAAAACGTTAGAGTAAAACTAGTCTTTTTGGTATCCGGTTTTGAGACAGCACTAAGAAAACACATTTCCTAGTTTAAAAACATGTTAAAAGCAAAGAGGAAATAGCCAAGTTAGGGAAGTGACATTTTAATTGAACTTGAATGGGAAGGAGTTCACTGCACAGAAGGCACATCTTGGGCAAAAGCATGGGAACGTGAAAGTCTATATAATGTTTGGGGAATAGTGAATATACAGACAAAAAAACTGTGCCTCTTATCGTCTAGGTTTAGCTTTTCTATTCTTAGTTCTAGGAGTAATTGTAACATTGGCGTAGAAGTAAGTAACTCTGATACGGTCCTAGCACCTCCAGTACTTCAGAACATTCTGAAGATATTTCCTATGGTCTGCAGGGATCAGGAACTCCTGGTGTTAAGGGATTTCCTGGCCTCTACCAGTTTCTTACCTGTTTCAGTGGTGTAGAACTTTACATGCAAGTAAAAGACCAAAAAGTCTTCACCTTAGGGATTTTATGGCAGGATAGCTGAGATTTTTTAAAATTGAGTGAATGTAGCACAGGTATTTTTCAACCGTGGTACTGTGGGACCACATAGTTTTTTTTGTGGCCGTTTCTCCCATGCATTATAGGAGCTTTAGCAGCATCCCTAGCCTCTACTGACTAGATGCCAGTACACCCTTCTGGGTGTCACAACCAGAAATTTGTCCAGACATTGGCAAATGTCCTCTCAGGGCAAATTTGTGGTGGTCGAGAACCACTGATTTAGTAGTAGAGTTCATCACAGACATGCCACAGATGACCCTTAGGCAATGAACATGGCCACTCGTCTTGGAGCAAAAACTTGAGTCTAGTTTGGCCTTTTTCCATCATATTTGGAAATGTTAATTTTACAAGTGTCTCTTGAGAATCTCCTACGTGTAAAATGTTTCTTTTGCCTTTTTAAAAATCTTTATCTTACAATTTAAAATAACATTTCTTGGATTCATTTGATAGAGAAAAAGTATGAAAAAAACAAAAATGGTGCATAAACTTCCCAGGTAACTCCTATTGATTTTTAAAAAAGTTTTATTATTAGTTTCGAGTATTCTAAAAATATCTAACATTAGTTAGATATTTATGTAGTTTATAAAACAATCCCCCTAATTGCTCTTTCTCTCCTCTGGCTCTCCACTTAGCCATTACATTAATACTAACAGCATTCCCTATGCCATGATCCCTATCCCCGTGACCATCCATCAACTACTAATTTGTACTTCTTTAACCCTTCATCCCTTTCTCCCAGCTCCCCAACCTCTGTTCCCTCTGGTCCTCATCAGATTGTATATAATTGTGAATTTGTTTTCAATTAGTTTGTTCTTTTTGTTCTTTAGATTCCACATATAAGTGAAATCATATGGTATTTCCTATTGATATTTTTTAAGATAAAAGATGTATTTGTATGTGGATGGAAAAATTCAATGGTATAGAAGGATATAAGAAGAAAATGTAAAAGCTCTCTTCCCATTGACAGTTTATGTGCCTTCCAGAAAATATGAATTATACTTATGTAAGCAGATACATAAGCACACGTATGTGCACACATCCCTTTCTTATTTACACAAAATATGTTATGCATGTTTATTATATGTTTTTTCTTGCCCAATAAGCCTTAGAAGTCTTTTGCTAGCTATATAAAGAGACTTATTTTAAAAACATTTTTGTATCAGTTTCATAGTACTTTATATGTCTAATACCTAACCTTATACTTTACAGTAAAAAGTGCAAGGTAGAGTATTTAGGTATGGAGTCAAATCTCCAAAGCATAAGTGAGGTTTAGAGAGGTAAGTGACAGAGCCAGGACTGGTTCAATTTGCGATTGCCCAGTAATCTCCCAGCAACCCTGTGGTACCAGCTCCTTCCCATGGAAGTGAATTTACAGATGAGATCCCGCACCCCAAACAAACCCAGTAAGAGAGGCTGGAGTTCATCTCCATTTCATCTGACTCTAGCCCCATGCCCTTGTCACAAGGTCACACTGCCTGGATATCAAAGAGTAAACCAACTTCATTGTTTCAAGGGCTCTGGGCACTTGGGAGTACAGTAATTCCCTATCTCTATTGCCACTCCCTGAGATGATTCCTGTGCTTTCTCTACTCGGTTGGCACTACACAGTTACTGCTAGTGTCTCATTGTCATTTCTTGAGTCAGTATAGATCATGATTCTCAAGAACCCTGACACCTTTTAGTTCTGTGAGTGATGGGGAATGAGGAAAATGGAGGGACCAGAAGGAAGTATTTCTAAAACATCGCGTGTCTAATTTTCCCTTTGCGATTATTTTGGCTCCAAGTTTTACAAAAGAGTAATTTGATCTAGTTACTGAAAAATGCTCCTACCAGATGGCTGCCAGTGAAAATCAGTGTTGGGACCACAAGGTAATACGAGATTGCTAGCAACTGGCTGGTGCCATGGAAAAGTATGTCATTTGTTGGGCAGCTACTCCCTGAGCAGTGAGTGGGTGCCAGGCCCTGGCTGCTGGAGAGGAGGCCAACTCCAGGAGGGGTGGGGGCCGTGAGGAGTCCACTACAATGGTGGTGGCAGCTGGAGAATTAAAGTGTAACTGGCCTTCCTAAGAACATCATGTGTGGTCAACTTCCACAGGCAGCTCAGTACAGTGCACTAGACAATGACTTGACTATTTTGCTAAACATTTTCTACCCACTGCCATGCATTTATTGGATATTTTTCCTTGGCCTGGAATGCCCCTCCCCCAACCTGCCAGCCTACTCCTATTCATTCTTTATGACGCAGATAGGCATGGTCACCTTCCTGAAGCCTTCTTTGATGCCTGCCTTGATAGCATCTGAAGCCCTCCTGTGAGCTCCCATAGAACCTCAGCTTTAGTTCTCTCTCAGTTCCTGTTCATTCAGCAAATATAAATCGTGTACCCAATGTGCTATGCTCTGACATAAGTATCACACTGTAGGGCGTCTAGTTTGTGTTTCCAGGCAGATTGTGAGCTCTGAAGATAATCTCTATGTTCCTGGCCTCCAACATAGGGCCTACACATGCCTGGTGCTTAAGGAACAGTTTGATTTTTGTAGGAGACGTGGTTGCTCCCTCCTTTAAGGTGTTTTTCTTCTAGTGAACATAATTAGGGTTCATGGGAGACCATTAAGTATTACACTGGGGAGGGGGCAGGGGGTGAGATTATTCATTACTGTGTAAGGGCTGGGGATGGCAGAGTAAATAAAACCAAAGAAGAAAGAGAAGGCTTCATGTGGGTGGCTGGCTTCTCTCAGTTTCGCATCTAACCTTGTAATGAAGTAAGGTTAACAGCTCTGTGCTAGCTCTGCTTGAAAGCTCTAGGGCCCCCTTGGTGCCTAGCAACAACCTGACTGCCCAGAGTGGTGATTTTGAAGCTGGGTGTGTCTGTTAGGCAGGAAACCACCACCACCACCAAAGCAGCTAGGGCCTTCCCTTCACTTCCTCTGAGCCCAAACTTCTCCCACAATCGAGGCCGATACTTAGTGTTTTGGAACCCTTAGGAGCACAAATAGGATGTTTCTAGCAAAGATAACTTGAGCACTTAGGAGATGTGTGATCTCAGATAAGTCATGTCACTTCTCTTAGCTTCAGTTTCCATACTTGTCTTATTCCCAGCTAGGGTCACCCTAGCTCAGCACCAGAAACACAGGGACATTCAGTAAATGCTATTGTACCTGAATCTACTTGTTTAGGGGAAGACTCTCTTTCTCAGCTGTCCCTTTGGTCTTGTTCTGATCTCTTGAACAGCTCCATCTCATTCTTAATTTCTATACATAAAATCTTGTCTTATTGTCCTACTCTTCCCCATCCCTCTCTTTGTTGCTTATCTTATTCACAAGGCACACTTCTTAAAAAATCACAAGTGTTTTGTTTTTAGGCCAATTCTACTACTACAGTGACATTTAATTTTTTTAAATTTAAATATCCTGTAAAGTGCACAAATCTTAATTGAGCAAAGTGGGCATACCCCTATAACAATCTTCCAGATGAAGATACAGGTTTCTAGCACCCCAGAAGTCTCTCTCGTGCCCTTTCTTGGTCATTAACCCCCTGAAAGTAACTGCTATTATGATTTCTCTTGCCACAGTGTTGCCTGTTTCTGCACCAAATAGAATCATACAGTATATACCCTTTTGTGTCTGGCTTCCTGTCTTCAATATTATGTCTGTGAGATTCACCTATTCCCTGAGCATCCTGCTTTTCCATGCCTGTGTACCTGGACATGCTTATTTTTTCTACCAGGAAGTTTTCTGTTCTCCCAGCATGTCTCACCCTGGCCAGTCTGTGCAAGTCCTTTAGTCTCAGATGAAACCTCGCTCTTTTGGGAAACCTTCCTGGATCAGCTCTGGGTTTGAATTCCAGTTCCTTTACCTACAGCTGTATGACTTTGGGCAAGTGTTACTAACAACCTCTTCATGCCTCATTTTGGTTGAAGATCATAGTTTCTTTATTTCAGAGTTCTTGTGAATTTCAAATGAGATAATACATATTAAATACTTAGAACAATACCTTGAACATAGAAAGTACTTAATGAATGTTAGGCATAGCTATTGTGTATATGTGCTGCTGAAGTGAGCACAGGCATAGCTATTGTGAATACTTTGCTTTTCTTATTCACCTAGATCCTTGTATGTACTCTTGTCCTAGCAATTATTTTGATTATTGTTTGTCCCACTATTATACCTTGAGTAGTAGGGATTGTGTCATCATTCGTTGTATTTCTTCAACAGATATTTATTGAGATTTCACTATATTCTAGCACTTGATACAGTGGTGAAGGAGGCTCTTAAATTTATTTTTTAATGGGAGGAGACAGATAAGAAAAAGGTGAGATCATTTGGGATCTGTGAAGTACTATGAAGGAAATAAAGCAGTGTGGTGTGATAGTGGGTTGGGGTGCCACTTAACCTGAGTGAGGAAGAGGCCTTCTTGAAGAGGCAATATTTAAGACCTGCAGGGTGAAAAGGAGCAGGCATGTGTAGAGCGAGAGACAGAACAGCAAGGACAAGACTCTGAGGGGGCGCAGTAAGCTCAAATACGTCTTGAGAGAGAGAGGGCATCATGGATGGAGCCCACAGATTGAATGTATGGTCCAGAGGAGGTTGGAGGGATGGGCAAGAGCTAGGAGAAGCCATTGAAGGGGTTGAGCAGGGGGATATTGATCACCTTTGCATCTGAGGTACGCTCACTAACTTGAATATTGGTCACAGTTGCCCAGCATTGGTCCACATGAGCGATTTTCAGATAGTTTTCAAGTTAAAACTTTATTATCGTGCCATGTGCCTCTGAATTCTTACTGAACCCTGCTGGTTGGGGATGGAGTTACTTGGTTATTTCTAGACTTTTCTCTCCCCTATCTCATCTCATCCACCCTCTTCAATGACCCAGATTATCTCCACCAGAGATGTGTAACAGAGATGAAGGAAGCAAGCCTGGGCCAGTTGGAGAAAAGGCAAGTAGGAAACAGGTTTTGTCAGTTTCCTGGAATGGTCAAGGTTCCTGGGCAAGGGTACTGATGTGGCACAAAGGGGAGGAGGGAGACCGACTGGCAGGAGGGGCTGCAGAAGGGGTGGGGGTGGGTCAGAGCCAGGAGACCGCAGCTCTAGCTCCTTATGGCGTGGCAAGCCAAACCAGGAGCACATCTGGAGTCCTAGCAGCAGAGTGAAGCTGCTGATGAGGCATGGGCCACCATCAGCCAGAG
>NW_006443568.1:12344766-12351318 GCF_000325575.1 Pteropus alecto | reverse complement strand
AGTCAGTACATCAGAATGGAAGGGGGTAGGCTTGATTCGTAAGTGGTGGGAATTTACACAACATCAACCTTAACAGCAGTGAGACTTTATTTTTTTTCAATTGAATTATTTTAACCTTTATTTCTTTGAAATAGTACCCCTGAGAAAAAGCACATAATACAAATGTACAGTACAGTGAATAATTACAAAGCAAACATCCATATAATCATCACCCACGTCATAAAATAAAACATTGCCAACACAATCCCCCTGCACTCCCCATGCCTCCCAGATTACAATCTCCTTTAGACACAGCTGGTAGCTGGATTTTTTTTTTTTTTTTTTTAAATAATAATCACTTCCTGGCTTTTCTTTACAGTTTTACAAACTATGAATCACACAAGTCTTAGATTAGAATTCCCTTGTGTAAATCCTAAATCTGAAGACTGAAGGTGAGTCTCTTTAAACTGGATCCTCATTTCTGAATCTTCGCAGGCCCTGGGGAAATAGATGGTGGTGGGTTTGCGGTCTTTGGCATCTGGCAACAGATGTACTTTTGAGGCTTCTCTCATTCTGCCCACTTTAAGTGCTCACTGTGTTTACGTACCTGAAGAGTATGGTGAGGGGCATGGAGAAGCATCTAAAACTGCGCCTGGCCCTGGGAACTTGTAGTAGGGCAGAGACAGCCTGGGGACACACAGAGTGAGGGCCTGAAGAAGTTCCCAAAGAAGTGCTATGGGAGTTTTCAAGAGGCAGAGATCACTTTTGTCAGTGGGAAGCAAAGCAGCCTTTGTGGAAGAAGTCGCACTATGTTCATTCATGTATTATTTATCAAACATTTTTGAGGACTAGCAGTGTGCCAGGTCAAAGGATACAAAAATGAATAAGATCCCTGCCTGCTCATGGCCTAATGGTTAGCACAGATATAAATGATTCCAACATAGTATACTTGAAATACAAAGTGTAATAGGCATGATTAGTGTCTGGAATTGTTAGAGAAGGCTTCAGAGCTGAGGTCTAGGCTAGTACTTAAGTGAGAGAAGAATAGGAGTTTCACAGAAGGGAACCACTGAATCTGCAGAGGCATGAGGTGGGAATGGACACAGGTCAGTGTTGGCAAAAGGGATAGTTCATGGTGGCAAGGAAAGTGGGACTTGATAGCAGGATGGATGAGTGAGAAAGGTGTTCTAGGCAAAGAGAACAGCATGACCAGGGGCACAGAGGCAAGATATGGTACCTGCACGCATAATACTAATTCAGTTTAGCTGCAGCACAAGGTGTGCGATGGAAGGTATGATGGTTAATTTTATATGTCAGCTTGACTGGGCCATGGGGTGCCCAAATATTTGGTCAGACATTCTAGGTGTGTCTGTGAGTGTTCTGGGTTGAGATTAACATTCGGATTGGTAGATGGAGTACTGCAGAATGCTCTCCCTAATGTGATGATCTTCATCCAATCAGTTGAAGGCTCAAATAGAACAAAAAAAGTAACTGTCCTTCGAGTTAGGGAAGATTTTTTTTTCCTAGCTTTGGACTCAAACTGGAACATTGGTTTTTCCTAGGTCTTGAGGCTGTTGGTCACTGGACTGCAACTGAGACATCGGCTCTTTTGGTTCTCAGGACCTAGGACTTAGACTGGAACTACACCATCAGCTCTCCTCGGTCTCTTAACTTGTCAACTCACCCTGTAGATCTTGGGACTTATCAGCTTTCATAGTTGTGTAAATCAATTCCATTATATGTATATGATGGTAAATAGGTAGATATAGATAGATGGAGATGTAGATCTTTCCAATTGGTTTTGTTCCTTTGGAGAACCCTGACTGATACAGAAGGGAAGAGAAAATAACTTTAAAAAGGCAGGTTGGTGCCAGATCATTGAGGACACAGAATGCCTGGCTAAAGGACTTTGAATTTTAATTTGAAGACAAAGGAAAAAACACTGGGAGTCCCTGAGCTGGGGAGTGACTTAATAAGAGCTGAGATCTGGGAAGATGAAGTTTGTGCTGTATAAAATGAATTAAAACAGATTCTCAAAGGAAGTCTCTAGGAATTTGATATTAATTCTGTGGGTATAGGATTTATGATTCAGAGAGGTTGGGCGTCCCTGGATGTACAATAGTGCAGGGACCCAAAGCAGATATAGGCACCACAGAACCTGGATTAGGTGGGAACCAGAAGATAATTTCAGTGGTGCTGATGGGGCTTCTGAGAATGAGACCAAGACAGGGGGAATCAACAGAGCTGAGAAATGGACACAATGAAACTAAATCCAAGTGGCACTGTTTGAACCCTTGGATGCTGTCTGGTTTAATTTGCAGTCACATTAGCCAGTAAATTCCCTATACTCCCTGAGCCAGGTTGAGTAGGTTTCTCTCAACTGCAAGACGCCTGACGATCACTGTCATCGCTGCTTCCCATGTCTGCCCTTGTGTGGTACTTGCCACCACCCTTTACATGATTCCCAAATTCCTACCTGCTCCAACCCCTGTTCCCACCCTCATTTCCAAGTTTTCAGCTTCTAAGAAGGCCCTTCTGACACAAACCTGACAACATAATAGACAAAGTGCTAAGTGAGTTCTTGTCCCCAGAACAAAGGCAGGAAAAGTCAAGTAGTTGGGTGACACCCCATCAAGATACTGCTGTTGATGGAAAAGGCAGACATTGTTTGCGGACATTCATGGGATTGTGAGATGGGATGAAGTAAAGGTCACTGCCAACTGGCCTTGCAGAGGGAGAAAAGACAACCAGTTTTCCCTCAAGTTTAAGAAACTAAACTTGCGTATATTTATAATAGTCAGAATTTATAATAGCCCAGAACAACTAAATTCCAACAGTAGATTGGTTAAATATTGTAATGCCCATACATTAGAATACAGCCTTTTCAAATAATGCTTTATATGCTTTATAAGAGAAAAGCAGATTACAATCTGTTTTTGTGCAATAGATGTGTGTGTATGTATACAAATATCTGAGATGTACACTAAAATGTTAATAGTTGGTATTAGGGGTAGGACTGCAGCTGAAGCTTATCTTTTGATTTCTCTATCGTAAACCTGCTGGATAGTATAATAGTGTACTGGTCAACTAGAGCCAGCCTCCTGGGTCCAAGTCCCAGCTCTGCCACTGCATGCCTTGGAGTCTTTGGGCAAGTCTCACCACCTTTGAGCCTCAGTTCATGCATCAATAAATGGGGGTACTAGTTCTTATAAAATGGTTGTTGAGTAGTAAATTAGCTACTCTTACATGCGAAGTTGTTAGCACCATGCCTAAACACTCGAAAATGTAGTTATTCTTGTGTAATTAAAAAATCCAAAAAATATGGCTATGAAATTAAATATATTGCAATATCTGTGGTATTATCAATAAATGAACTATTAAGATAAGTTGTTTTTCTCTAACACTAGGAAACATCTGAGAATACGACAGCAAATGTGCCTATTCTCCCGAAGCTTGCACAGTAGCAGAGAAGACAAGATAAACAGGTGCTGTGAGGATAGGATGATCAAGAAGGGCTGAGAGCCAACCCAAGAGCTGGTAAAAAGCAGGCAGGGTAAACAGTGAGTGTAAAGCCTTGCCGTTGGGAGGAAGTCTGTAAACCGAAAGACGACGATGTGGCTGGGGTGAGGGGCATGGAGGTGTACGCAGAGATGAGAACAGCTCTAATGCCACGCGGACCCACAGAATACAGTCCTGGGGAACCTGGGCCGTTCACCGGCAGTGTAGTATCGGACATGTCACTGTCGCCTTTCGAGAAGCATTTGTCTTCTCTGCAAAATAGGGATGATGATATTTTACTTCACAAGGTTGCAAGGATCAATAGAAATGTTAGTGGAAGTGCTTGCAAACGATTATTTACAGTATTATTACAAATACAACCATGGGAGAAAGACTAGCGGCTCCCAGCCGCGAACAAGGTACCCAAGCGCAATAGGCGGCGCGAACAAGGGCGGTGGATGAATTCAGGTCCCGCCTCAAACCGCTTGCCCTCCGCTCACCTCCCGGGCCCTCCCACTTCCGCGGATACCCAACCGAACGTCGCCTGCGTGCTGACGTCAGGCGCGTGCCCCTGTCCGGCAGCTGAGGAGACCCCGCGCAGTGCTGCCAACGCCCCGGCGGAGAAGCTGAGGTGAGTGCGGGGCCCGAGGCTCCCCGCGAGAGTGGCGCCCCCACTGTCCCGGGCCTGGCGCCCCCGTCCTGTCCCAGTCCGCGGGGATACCCCGCTTCTGGGCCCCCGGGAAGCCTGAGAGCGCGGGGCGCGGGTGGGAGGGGGATGCCCGGCTCGCGCGGCGCCGTCAGGGTGAGCGCGGGTCCGCGTTCTTTCGGGGAGCGGAGGGGAGGGAGCCGCAGCAGTGAAAGCGGGGGGCGCCTGCTCCGCAGAGTGGAGCGCGGCCGGGGCGCGGGGTACCGGCCTGAGGGCGCGGGCGGGGCCGGGCTGTCACCGGCCACGGCGGAAGGAAGGGGTCACACCCATCTCGGTAGCCCGGGCTCCCCTCCCCCGGCCGGTTCCACGGGCCTCGAGGGAGGGCGTCGGGTCGGGGCGCGATGGCCCTGGACCTCGAAGCCGCTCGTGGGCGCCAGGCTGAACGGGAGTGTCGGCGGTCCGGGTCTGCCCTTGCGCCCCGGCTTTGACTTCCTGCTTCTCCCGGCGCTGCCGCGGACATTTTGCGGCGGGCGGGGGGAGGGGAGCGGAATTGCTAGCGCGGCGGGGAAGTGGCATTCGGGGAGGGGGCGGCTTGCTGGCTACCCGCGTCTTTGCCTGCGACGCGCTTACCTCTGCAACCTCGCCGCCCAACGCTTAGTCTGGGCGGGTTGGGACCGATCACTGTTTCTCCAGTCTGCTTTATTCTTGCCTTAGGTTGAGTTCCTAACACCATTTCCGTTTGCTTCTCCAACTCTCTCTCCCTGCTTATTGAGCCGAAGCTTCCTTTTCAGGGAGTTACCTAACCACCTTCCGAAACTGCCGTTTTGCTGCTTGTTTAATTCCTCTTAGTAGGGGGAAATTTTCTTTGTTCGTTTGTTTTTTCTTCGCCTTTAAGTCCAAGAGAAATGCAGTGTGGAAGATTACGTCATCGCAATATAAGGGATGAGAGTTTTAACTCCTGCAAGTCAGGGACTCACCAAATCAAGACAGTATTTTGCGGCCTTAGTTGGATATCTTGCTTGCTTCCAGTGCATCGTATTTAGATGATCTTTCAAGTCCCAGCGTCTCAAATGCACCTAAAAGCCAGGAAGGTTTAAAATCGCAAGATTAGTTTGTGCTAGGAAATAAAGCATAAGACAACACCTACAGTCACTTGCGTAGACAATAACTTTAAAAATTCCTTTGCCTGTACTTGAATGAAGTGAATTTATTTGTGTCAGCAGCACCTTGGTCCAAGATGACTTTCCCAGACTTTAACTTCTCCCGTATGACTTACAGATTCAGTACATATTCAAGTTGACTCCAGTTCGTTTTTTGTGACATAGGTGTGGTGAGAAGAAAATTCATTTTTTCCCTACTCTTTGCTTGCTAGACAGTTAGTTTTGTAATTAAAACGAGTTTTAGATTTTTAACTAGAAAAACGAGTAATATTTTGAGATCGCAGTACTTGTTAGGTACATCCTTCATTGACTACAGAGTACTGTAGCACTGTAGTACTGTAGCACTGAAAAATGTTAGCATTGTAAAGCAAATGAAATCCAATTGTGTAATGCCTTGTAAGGGTAGTTCTTGTTGGAACAAGTACTTTCCTATTGTTTCATTTGTATAGTGTGAACAGATTGCTCGTTAAAAACACTTAGAAGTAGTAGGTTTAAGTCAGCTTTCTGTAGTGTTTAGGCGTTGTAGATTGATTGGATAGGTGTGGAGTTTGGATCTTCTGAAATATGTTTGCCATAATTTATCTCGTTTTAAGAATATAAAAATGGAACACTTATCTGCTGCCTTGAGTCTTCTGTATTTAAGAAGTTTAAATATACATACATCAATTTGTATCTTTCCTCTTAAAAGATAACAGAATAGTTTGCATTTACAGTGTTTAGACTGTGGCAAGGAGATAGATTAGTAATTGAGCGTTAAAAATGAGCTCTTTTCCAGCAATTTCTTCAGACCTAAAAGGTATCACATCCTTTTAAAATGTTTTGACTTAATAACCAACAGCTGTACTCAGTTAAATCTAAGTTTTTGGGACTCTAAGACAAGTTACAGCCTAGGGTAGTCAGGGGGCTTAAACATCAGTGAGAATTCTTAAAACCCACTGAGACCAAATCTTGATGTTTTTTATAACATCAAAATTTATTTGGATACTTTTCCTACTTACAATTTTATAACCAGAAAAGCATTTCTCTTTTTTTAAAAAATGGTTACACATAAAATGTTTTGATACAAGAGTTTTAGCATTTGTAAAACTTTGAAGTACAATTTACTGTGCCTGTTTGAGAGTAGTATTTATAGGTATTCTTGGAAGTAAAAGTCAAATTGCACTTTTATTTGTAGATACATTTTAAATGCATTTCTTTATTGTTTTAGGATCTTATCTGAAAGGATGAGGACCAAGCACTTAATGAGCACTTCAGGTTACAGGGCCTCTG
>NW_006443568.1:12289307-12344738 GCF_000325575.1 Pteropus alecto | reverse complement strand
TTTATTTCTCATAAATATCCTCATATTAAAGGGCTTCATTATAGGCCTTCAATATTCAGTATTCTATTACAAATCTGTTAGTTTTCCCCACTAGAATTTAAGTTCAATTAGAGCAGGGCTTTGACCTGGCATGGTCACTCCTGAATTCCTAGCACCTAGAACAATGCCAAACACATAGTAGGTCTCAAGAGATGTTTGTTGAATGAATTTGATGATGTCAGAGGGTAACTTTCTCTTTCTGCGTATTCTATATGCCTGTGTGCTGGTTTCCTGAGGTTTTTGTGCTTGCTCAGCCATATCCATGTTTGGGTTCATTGAAGTGATGATTACCAATCTACTTTTGTTTGACTATATCCATCTGTTTAGTCCAGAATTTTCTGCATCTGTACTATCTGGAGAGTTTACTGTTGCTTAGAAAATCTTTTCTGATGGTTAGTTCTTATACTCCTAAAAATTATTCAGACTTTAATGTTTGTTTCTTTCCTCTGCAAAGAGCAGCTTATTTTTTCCACTTCTTCCTCTCTACTCAGCAGTATCAAATTCCTGGTTATGTTTTGTCCCTTACCAGTTTCTACTTTTAGTTACTCATCCCTTCAGTCCAGAATATTTTTGCTAAAGGAATTTTCATTACTTGTCATTTCAGCTGTGTCTGCCACTGCTGCTATTATAAGTCCTGGATGTCAAAACTCTTCTTTACTAGTTGCCCTTGGGACATTGGTCTTAAACTGCTTATTTCATGAAGTAAAACTGAGTATTTAGCCACCAACATTTCCCTCAAATATTTAGCTGTTATGCTGAAGTGCAGAACAGTTTCTAAGATAGCAAAAAACTGCATATTTTTAAGTCATGGTATTCACCAAGAATCGATGGAGTCACCTGAAGAGAACCTTGTTGCTCACTCTGCTTTAACACTAAATTTAACAGTTGTATTGTTTTCTCTAATAGTAATCCATTATGATTTGCCATTTTAGTTCTGCTGCTGTATGTTCTTGAGAGAGAGACTGCTAGTTTAGTGAATAAAAATGTAGACTCTGGAACTGGATTGTGAGGGTTCAGATCTTGGCTCTGCCATTTATTAGCTATGTGCAATCTAAGTTATATCTTTGTGACTCAGGTTTACCTTCTGTAAAATAGGGCTAGCAATAGTCCCTGCCTCACAGTATTAATGAGAATCAAATCAGGTAATCTGTGTGAAGCACCGGCACATAGTGCTCGGTAGGTGTTTGCTCTTATTACAATCTCTCTTAGGCCCCACTTTTGAGAAGCTACCTGCATTTCCCTCCAAACAACATTTTAATAACCATCTCTTCCCCAGATTAATTTCATGAAACCATTTCAATTATTAAATGAAGTGGAAATTGTTGCCTGCTTTACATTTTTAATTCATTATCTAACCAGCATACTAGAAGCAAGGGTGTAAGGTCCTAAGTATGCAGTGTGTGGTCTGTGGACCAGCAGCAGAGGCTCACCTTGGAGCTTATTAGAAATCTCAGGCTCCATCCCAGTCCTACTGAATGAGAACCTTCATTTTAATAAGATATTTATGCACATTAAAGTTTGAAGTACCCTCTTCAGGACTGCCAGAGTGGTGTCATAAGGAATTTCAGAAAAATGTTGCGTGTTTTATTCCTTTTTCCCCCTACTTAAGTATAAACTGGTTTCTTTTAGGCAGTGTACCATGGGTTATTGCAAGGATCATAATCAAAGTGAATGTGAAACCTATTTGGTTTTCAAAAAATTATTATAGTTTCTTGCCTATTGTGTAGAATCGCCTCATGCCTGGGCTCATCAGGAACAAATGTATCATTTAGTTATTAAAATGCCATTGCCCACTTAGAAATAACTAGATAATCTTAAATTCTAGTTTAGTATATCAGTTACACATTTGAACTCTGATGATTTCTTATTGGAAACTAATTTTCATGAAGAGAATATGATCAGGATTTTTCGTTATTAAAACAGGTGAAATACAAATACAAATACAAAATTGGCATTTAGCTGGTCACATTTAAAAAATATTTTCTGCTTTCTTTACTAAAGTAAACTATCTCAAATCTCAAGGGAAAATGTTTAACTCTCTTCCCAGTTAGGAAAAAAAAGTGCAGCTGGTAGTGTTAATTTAACAGGTGTAGGAATGCTACGATTTCTAGAATTTGACATTTTCAGAGATCGAGAATTACTATATTTTGTAATTGGAAATACTACTACTAAAAACAGAATGCTGTAAATAGAATGATGTCATTTGTTTCCAAAGACTATCAATATACTAGAGTGATACAAAAATAATAATAAAAGCAAGTATTTCATGGCAAACTGTGGGGATAAGGATAGGACTGTAATCCATGAGTTATCTCGAGGTAAAAGCTGTAGTTGCAAGCACCACCAGCAAGTATTCTCCGGGCAAATGAGAGATTTATTAAAAAAATTTTTAATTTTTCAATTGCAGTTGACAAACCCTATTAGTTTCAAGTGTACAACATAGTGATCGGAAAGTTATATAACTTATGAAGTGATCACCCCGAAAAGTCTACTACCCATACGCCATATGTAGTCATTATAATGCTGACTATGTTAAGGGAAAACGTTAATAAAAATCTAGTCTGAGCTGCCATATTGAGAAATTATTGTTGTATGTAAAGACTAGATTGAATTTTTCTCTAATAACCTTTCTCCTTTCCTAAACTACTGTAGGAGAAATTCACCAGTGCTAACCTGCTGCAGTGTATGCTCTCGTGTAGTGTTTCCTAAACCTTTTGAAATTAAGACAGGCAGAAAACTATTTGTATGCCATAAAGGAGTAAATGGATGAGGCTGCTTTTAAAGGCTGAGTGTGGACTCCAAAAGAGATGGAGGATCAATGTCTCAGACTTACCAGTGTCCATTCCCAGTGTCCCAAGTGGCAGTATGAAGCCATCTACTATTAGATGTTAAACCACAGCTGTCTTTTTCAGCTAAAAAGATAATCACTGTTAACTCCTTGTAGAAACAAAAGAGATTGAGAACAACAGATCAAATGAGTAACAACCAAATTAAAGGATGAGAGATGGAGGTGGTATAAAAGAATACTATGTTAAGTAGTTAAAGGAGTATGAGAAAAGGACACATTTTATAGAAGAAAGCACAGTAGGTTTTCAGCTACAGTCCATTCACTTTATTGGTTGGCGATTTAAGAATACTTGTAAATTTTTGGTTTGTTTTTAAGTCTGTTTAAAAGCAGATGAAGAGGAATAGGAAGTAAAAGAATAAAATTTCTTAAAGAATTATCTGTGGTTTCGGGGATTTTCATTGTAATACAACTTCACTAGCGCTACTAGTATTTGTTTCACTAGCTGAATGCTATTGGAGAGGAGCTCAATTTTAGAATCTCTCGAAGTGGAATTAAACCATCTTTATCACTCGAAGTGGAATTAAACCATCTTTATCACTTATTCCTTTGCCAGAAAACCACATTTTTATTGTGGAGTTTAAGATTAATGGTTAAATTTTATAATAAATTTAGATTTTAAAATGTAAAATACTGTGTATTTGATAACTAGGAAAAAATGGGTGGTTCCAGTGAATATTAGAGTACTAGGACTTAAATCACTAGAATAACCCTCATGTTTCAGAGGGTATACAAATAGTATAAATATTATAAACTGAGCTGTGGAAGTGTTTGAATTATTTAAGGTCATATTTATTTGTTCTCATCATAGGGCCAAAGGGAATGTTAGATTATTCTAGGAGTTTATAAACCAGTAGAGATAAGGAGTAGTGAATAATTTTTAATTTTAAGAGTGATTACTGTGGTGTTTCTCTAATGTGTTTCAGAATACCTGAAAGATGTTTCCATGGGGGTGGGTATCAGATTAATTGGAAATCCTACTTATTATATCCATATCTTGGAAATTCATAATGTATATGTTTATTAAAGCCTTGGAGAAGTTAGATTGTCAGAGAATCTTGTTTAATTCAGTGTTTCTTGTTTGATGGAGCTTCCTCTCCCCAACCCACATGGAATGCCCTTTAAAGTTTTGAGAAAATGGACTGGGAGACACTGGTGTCTGGTGGCTTATTAATCTCCATTAGGTTCAAGGGCTGTTGGTATGGTCAGACAATGTTTGTAAAGGATAGAAAAATGGGAAACATTTTTTCAAGTTTCTGAGGCAGGTGAATGAATGGTAGAGACTTCAGCAGAGGCCATGAATTATGCTTGCCTAAGCCCCAATTAACAGCTGTTGTACAGAAATTGCTAATTTGCAATTTCTTGAGTTGGAACCGAGCGTGTTACATATAAAATATATCCTCGGGGTACCTATGGGTGAATAGCTCCATCTCAACTTAAAATTGGGGCAAGGTATTGGAAGGGAGAAGCTGTCCAGTATTAGGGACTGTGGAAGTGATTGTCCAGTGGCTGCAGCAGAAACTTCTGAAATAGAGTCACTGTCTCCAGTTTCCTCTGTTCTTGGAGTGATGATTTTAGTTTGAGTATTTTATTTTTTTTCCTCGTATTCTGAAAAGCTTGCAGTAATTTCAAAGCCAATATTTTAATGCAGTAAAGTTACATAATTCTTAACTGTTTTATTTGCTCTCCAGATAATGTTTTTTAAAAACAGTTGTTCACATACATGAGAAGTTAAGTTTTTAGGAGGTTGTGGCAGTAATCTGTAAATTCTTTGTATTTTATAATTTGGCATATTTCTTTTGCTTTTTCTTCCTGTCACACATACTACTTAATCCTCCCACTTCTCCCCCACAAAACCCACCCAATCCCATGTTTTAGGTTAATTTTTTTTTCTGGTTGTGTGTATGACATGGAAATGAAGATCCTTTCTCCTAAAAACTTGTCCATGGTTCTAGTTAAATTAGAGCCAGGAACAGAAAAATTATTTTACTTATACCTGTGTTACCAGTTATCTGGGAGAAATGGGAAAGTAGGGGAAAGACAATTTTGTATATCATGGTTGGGTTTAGGAGCTTAGGTTGGGCTGTCTTAGTTCTTAAAAAAAAATTACTATTATTTGATTAATTGACTAAGCTTTCTTCAGGATCAAGATGAATTCGTATCCTGGATGTGACATAAGTTGAAGATCCAAAAAGTTTTCTGACACCAAATTTCTTATGTCTGCTACTTTCAGTTGGAGAAATTGGACTCATTTCTGTTTTTATGACATATAAATCTGCCTCTCTAGCTCAGTCTCTTTTATATATGAAGATGATTCTTTACAAACAAAACCCTAAAAATCTAAGAAAAGAAACCTATAATGAAGTAGTTTTTAAAATAGAGTTAATCAGCGGCAAAGATTTTTGTGAAGACCTAGATTCTGTAGAAAATCTTTGGCAATTATGTGATGTTTAAATACATTATACACTTTTAATTGATTTGAATCTAAATTGTTTCAAAATTAGAGGCCTATTGTAATTATAAAATGACTGTAGGATTGGTTACATTAACTCTTACTTTGATATAGTTGCAAATAATGTGATACACCTAGTTTGGGGCATCCTGCTTTTTTCTAGGAGATTGTATGTTTTGATAGTTTAAAAGTTGGTGCAATTGTGGATTCCCAGAACAGAATGGGTTGCTCATGATGATCATTTATTCTCTGTGATACGGGGTGGTGGCTTTAAACACTTGGTGTTAACTGCTTAGTTGATTCAGGCTGTGGTTTTGACTTTGCCTTTGGAACTGGATTTTTCTCTCAGAAAGTTATAAAAAAAATTTTTTTTGTTCTTTATCCAGGTAGTAATAGGAGAGGGTTTAAGAGCCTAAAGGACCCATTAAAGGGTATATTCTGAGTCCAAGGAACACGTTTTTTGATTTGCTGCATTTCTAATCCATACTATTATTATTTATGAATTCAACAACCCTTTGAGTACATGCTGTGTGAACGTCACTGTTCTAGCTGTTGGGGATATAGCAGTGAATAAAACAGACCAAAACAAATCTAGCCCTATGAAATTTACATATTAGTGTGTGTGTTAGAGGTAAATGTTTGGTGAAAAATGAAGAAGAGGAGGAAGATGAGGGAGGGCTGGGGGTGAGGTACAGTCGAGTGCTTCAGGGTTTGATAGAACTTGGGGTGCATTTTAAAAATAAGGTAATCAGAGGAGTTCTAGCTCCAAAATGACATTTGAGTGAAGACCTGTAGGGAATGCGAATGAACCATCCAGGCAAGAGCATTCTAGGTAGAAGGAGCAACTGTAATCACTTTTCAGCAGTGACAAGTACTGTTATGCTGACTTTTATGTGAAAGCTTTAAAAATAGATATTAACCAATGCATTCTGTAATGCAGCTGGAGTACCATTATAGAAGCTTAGTTTCCCAAAATACGGTGTATGTGCATAATTTCCATTGAAACAATTGATGGTCAAGGCAGAAGTTTGTGCTTTTATGGTAGTGTCCTTGGTTTCAAAGTGCACTTGAAAAGGCAGATTTGTTGCCAACACATATTGGTTATTTTTCAGTGTTTGCAATTCTTTGTTGTTTCAGTCTCTTTTAGTGGATAGAACTATGTAGTTACTCACTACTTTGCAACCAGGCAGAAACATCTGCCATCATGCCAGCTGTATTGCATTGACACAGCTCTTGGTGCAACTGTTATAGCATCACTTATTATTGTCTGTCTAGTTATTTTTTAAAGTACGTGATTGAATGCTTCTGTAGATGTTTACCATTAACAACAGATTTTTACATCAAAATTGGTAGACTGCTTTGATTCAGAATCTTGGTAATTTTGTCTTGTTCTTTAAAAAATGATCTGTGGTTTATAAAACAGACTATGAGAATCTGAGTGTAGGTATCTCTGTCTCATTAGATATAACAAAGCCTACATGATCATGATTAGTTTTGTAGTTGGCATCTCACCTGGTAACCTTTCAAAGGAAGGTTCTCAGCCTTCGCTCATTTTACAGTGTGTGTTGTTGCCTGAGTAGTATAGTGACTTATTTTTTTTTGCTGCAAATGTGTGCTTGTATGTAGCATTTCTGATACAGGCTGGCACGTGATTTCATCCTTGATAGACTTAGGACAGAATTTGTATACTGATTTTGAAAAGCCTATTTTCTTACACGAATGCTTTAAGAACATAATAGCCTGACTTTAAGATTTCTTATTAAAGTAGTTTCTTAGCTTAGTTCCTTTATTTTATCTGGTTACCTTTGATGGTCCACCTTAGAATACAGGTACAAGATCGATGTTCCTAAAAAAACTGATATTCATGGATAAGAAAGAAATGATAGCCTCCTGTTCGCCTTCCAGGTTAAATTAAAACTCCTCTGCCTAGCTTTCAGTCTTTAATGACTTGGACTCAGTTTTTTTGTTTTGTTTCTTCCACTTTGCAGGTTGGCAGTGCTTGTGCCCTTTCTCCTGATATTCCATCTAACTAGAGATTTATTCTCTCTTCAAGACCACCTATATTTCTTACTCTTCTGAAAATCTGGCACTTGTAGTTTATAGCACTTGTAATTTTGTAGCAGTCAGACTGCTGCAGTTGTGTTAGCCTCTTCTGCTTATAACTCGTCAGATATATGAAGTGATGTATGTCAAGTTGTTTAGCATAGTGTTTGGCACAGAGTAGGCATTCAGTAAATTACTAAAATGTTTTGAAAGCCTTCGAAGACAGAGTTTCTATCTTATCCACTGTAGTACTATAATAGGCATTTAAATACCTTGCTGACTTTTATAGTTGATAGAGTTGTTTCTTGGAAGAACAGAAGCCTATTGTAACATGCTGAAGGTCCTAACTTGTGTCCTGGTGCAGTGAAGATTGTATAAGATCTCTGAGGTGCTTGGTCTTGTTTTTTAACACACACATGTGAGCGAGTGCTAGCATAACTGCTGTTAAACTCTCTTTGCATTTGTTTTTTTACACATTAGGACACAATTTTAACAGTGGTAGTATATGTTTTTAATAACATTGTGTTACTATATTGATTGGTCTTCACAACTATTTTAATATGTACATAGTATTTCATCTTGTGGTATGTTGATACTTAATCATTTTTTTTCTGTTGCATTAACTGTTTTAATGTTATAGTATTCTATTGTTTCTTGGTATTTTCTTCATTTTGGATAAATTAACTGAAGTATATATTATTTTTAAAGAGGGATACAAATGTTTTAATTGTTGAAATACATTGGTAAATTGAGTGATTTACATTGTCATACTAAGTGGATGAAGTAGCTTATTAAGACAAGTGGTGTGAAAATAAACTACCAAAAAAAAAAAATGCCTACGCTAGTGAAATAGGTCAAGTATTTTGATGAGTTTGGTGAGTTTGGTTTATCAGGACTTGTTAGTTATTAGACTAGGTTTGCTGATGGTATTATTCTTAATTGTTGGACGTGTCTTAGAGAACTTCTCATTTTAGTAGTTTTGTTTTTACAATTAAAGGAAATACTATATGCATATGGTGAAAACTTCAGTAGAAAAGAGAATATGATGAAAAGTCTACCCGTCCCACACACCCATATTCCCTTCCCAGAAGCAGCCACTGTTATCTAGCAGATATGTGCCTTTGTAGATAGTCTCTGTACCTGTAAGTATATATATGTGTTCTCGCCATTAAAAATTCATGTAAGTTGACATGTTATACACATTGTTCTTCACTTTGCTTTTTAAAACTTAATGTATTTTGGAGATCTTCCATGTTGGCACTGTATTAGTTTGCTAGGGCTACCATAAGAAAGTACCATACTGGGTGATTTAAACAATGGAAATTTATTTCCTGACAGTTCTGGAGGCTAGAAGTCCAAGATCAAGGTGTTGACAGGAGTTAATTGCCCCTGAAGGCCTCTCTTCTTGGATTATAAATGGCCCACTTTTAGAGTCTTCATTTGGTCTTTCCTCTTTTCTGTGTCCTAACGTCCTTATAAGGACACCGGTGATATTAGATTAGGGCTCACCAATATGACCTCATTTTACCTTAATTCTTTAAAGCCCTATCTCCAAATACAGTCAGTCATAGTTCTGAGGTACTGGGGTTAGGACTTCATCACATCAATTTTTTGGGAGGAGGGTTTATACATTCCAATCTATAACAGGCACTATAGCTCATTCTTTTTAATAGTTGAATAATATTCCTTTGTATTATGACCTATTTTACCAGTTCCCTGTTGGTACACATGTATGTGGTCTCTAATCTTGCTCTTACAAACCAGGCCGTGGTAAATATCTTTGTGCCTACCTCTTTGCAAACTTGGAGAAGTCTTAGAAATGGAATTGTCTGGTCAAAGGATGTTACATTTTGGCCTATATATAGAAACCTTGTTCCTTATTGTTTCTGGTATTTTTATTTTTTTGAAAGCAAAAATTAGTCTTGTGTATTATGTCCTAATCTGAAACCACATTTTGTTTTCTAGATACATGATTGACTGTCAGTTAGCACTTTGATAGAATATAAACCCAGTGCCCTACACAAGATTGCCTAATTCAGATTCTCAGTTGACTGCTTACCTGAGTTATTTCACAATGATAAAAAAGAGCTCATATTTGAGTGTTAAGTGCTACCTACAGAGGAGTAACTGATTCTTACAACCTATGATGTTAATGCTATTTGTTTTACAAATGGAGAAATAAAGTCTTTAAGGGGTTATATAGCTTGCTCAAAGTCATACAAGAATGAGGTTATGAGCTGAGGGCTCCTTGACTTGAAAGCTTCTGTGCTTGTCTGCTACTCTGTATTGTCTTCCTTGGCCATATTGGAGACTTGATAAGTGTTTGTTGTATGATTAAGTAATGTTATTTTGTCTCTTCTTAAAATAGAGGTGGATTACAACCCTTTTTGTAACATTCGGAATTCTCTGGCTACAAAGATGACATTTAGTTTAAACTGTTCTTTCAGATCAGAGTGAGAGGATTTCAAAAAGGATTGATCAAGTTAGCAAATAACCCTGTCAAGTAGAAGCACGGGTTTTTCTGAGTTTCCTCTTATTTGTAGTGTTTAGATGTTTTCATTTAACAGTAGTAGTTCTAATATTTATCATAGGGCCATTTTATGTTTTGCAAATTTTAATTGGGGATGAGGATAAGATGCCATATTAAGTGTTTACTCTGTGCCAGGTGATATATTAATTGCTTTATATACATTACTTCATTTCTCTTTATAGCAATTTTTTTGAGTTAGATGTTATTCTGTAGATGAGAAAATTAAGATATAGAAGTGAAGTAACTTGCCAGGATCCCACACATTAAAGTGGAACTAACATTGCAACCCATATTTGCTTGTCTTTAGAAATCATATGCTTTTTTTCATGTTATTACTTTAGTTAACAAGGTTTTAAAAATTTTTTAAATTTTTATTTTTTCTTGCTCTAAGTATATGCTCAGTATTGTATTAGGTGACTTGGGAGGGAAAGAATTATAAGCCTAATTTTTCTCTCAGAGATCCTAAAATATTAGAATAAGCACAAGCCCATTAGCATAAAAACAGCATGATTAAGTAGTCAGTGTGATTCACTTATTCAGTATTTACTGTGCCCAGTACTGAGCTATTTTCTAGAAATACATACTGCAGAGCCTTGCCTTTACAGAAATTTTCTTATTTTTTATCTGTATCCCTTACTGTAATATAACAAATAACAAGATAATTATAGATTAAAACCATACTATAAAGGGAATAAAAAGGGCAATATGATAGAAGTAGGGAAGGAGGGAATTGGATATTACTCTGGATAATGTGCTTAGGGGGATTATTTTTTGAGTTGATGATTTGAGCTAATATCTGAAGGATAAGAAGTCAGCAGCTTTTAGAACTGGGTAAGGAATATTCTTGGCAAATATGAACACCTGAAGGCAGGACAGGGCCTCGCATGTTTGAGAACTATAAAGAGACCTGAGTAGCTAGAGCATGGAGAGTGAAGTAGAGGAGTAAGAAATAATGAGATTTAAGAGGTAAGGCTGCGCCATGGGAGTTCAGAAAATTGAGGCAGTTTTTGATAGCTGAAATACTTAGGGAAGGAGTTTCAGATAACATGGGATTTTGGGGTGGAAAGTTAGCATAGAAAGAGGATGAGTTGTAAGGTCAGACATCCATGGTTTGGAGAGATGATGTGAATAAAGGCATAAACTTTGAAATAAGAACTAAACCATGTTAGATCATTTAAATAGTAACAGGCAATTGGCAATCGATTAGATGGGCAGAGTAAGATGCAAAGAAACTGGTTGAGCAATGTCAATCCTGTTTTCCTCCAGGCTGTCTAGATCTCAACTGTGGCAAATCCAGATTTGAGATTTGGGATAAGCAAAATGCTTTTATCTTTTGTTATCTGGTCTTTTGCATGAAACTGCCCTTTCTTAATTAAGAGAATAGAATTATGTTGCCCTAAATTTTTCCCAGAATGGGAAAATTGCATATAAAGGTGTCGTTATCAGTAATGTAATGAAGGAAGACTATATTGGGAGGTACGAGAGGGATGATGTCTATTTATTGTTGGCATTCCCTACTTAGGATTGTTGCCCCAAGAGGACATGGACTTTGTTGCAGGCATACTGGAATATGGCTATGTGTAGGACAATGCTTTGCACCTATTTGATGCTTAATAGGGTTTTTGAATGAGTGAATAAATCTACTAGTCTTGAATATTTTGAGAGAAAAGCTCATTGTAATTTCCATTCTCTTCTAATCAACCACTTAGTACTCCTATATGTTATTGCACTTTTTAATTTTTCCAAATTGTTTTGACATATTATATTTAAAACATGTGACTTATTTAAATATGAACTAATTGGATTTTTAAATGTTATTTATTTTCTTGTCATATGTGAAATAATGACTGGCTGGCGTTCTTTCCTTTTTGCCAATTTGAGGAAGGGAAACTTATCGTTATAGTAAAAATAAGGACTTGCATTCTGACTGGATCAGACATTTTGGAGTGAAGTCATTTTCAGGATTGAAGCTGACACAACAAACTTATCTAGCACTGCCGAAAACATCTTTTACCACATAGATTCATAATCTTTCATTTTATGAGTGCTACTGTCAGCATTTTTCCTCGTTTCATTTTTGTCATCTCAAGGACACATAGAACCTTAAGACTTGCCTCTCAACTTTCTCATGTAGGTTGTGACTTCACAACATAATGTCAGTTTCTGTCACAAGTGGCAGAAAATGGAGCAATTTGAATAAATGCTTTAAGTGCTTAATATTTGCCATCCAACACTTTTTATGTGTTAATGCATTTAATTGGCAGCTGGAGATACTAGGAGTTTTGCAGCCATTTTGTATGTATATATGAAGAATTCAAGGTGGTATGTATTTGTCAAAAACTGAAAGAAACTTGTTTTATGCATCTGAAAAGTACATACAGGATGGTGGAGGGAAACCCTAGTATTTTTCCCACAATCAAAAGCTGTGGTGGTGCTGTTGTCACTTACTTTCTGCCTGAGTCTGTTTCTCTGGTTTCTTCCACTATTTTTTTGGTGAACTATCTGCCTATTTGTATGTATTCACCAATCTCATGTCAAAAATCAACAAGAGAAAAGCAACAACAGGGCTCTTCGACATGTTCCATGGAGACCTTGTCCTTTAAATGTCTATACTGACTTGCTTCTAGAGGTGAATAAGTAGAAGTTTTGGGGGAAAGTAAGGTTACTAACAGCTATTCAAGGATAGAAGAGAACAAAATAAGATTTGTTTGCTTTTTGAAAAATTAAAAATTTTATTAGCCTTATTAATTTAAAGCAAAACAAGTTAATACATAATTTCTTATTTTTATAAGATCACTGAGAGGAACCATCTTTCTTGATAGGATTATGATTTGCATTAATTTCCTGTTAGAATAGACATCTGTGGAACATAAACAAATTAACGCAACCAGTCAGCTCCTAGAGAAGATGTGTTGGTTGGCTTGGGAGTGAGAAGGTGGAAAAATGTCTTAAAATTTTTTTTCAGGAGGATTTTCCTATAAAGGAAAAAAATTCGATAATGAATAAAATATTTAAGACCAGGTGTTCTTACCTAGCTTCTAATTTATTATTTTAAGAAATATCTAATTGCTATATTTACACATAAAAATTTCACAACAAAATGATTATTTCTCATGAAGCTCAATGAAGTAAACAGGGTCTTGGATTTTATTTCACTCTCCTTACAAGCTAATATTTTAGTCTGGTATTGTTTTATGAATACTGGAAGAAGACATGAGACTGGGTGAGAGACAAAGGATTTAATTAAGGCGCAGCCAGCAGCAGGAGATCAGTTGTGTGTGTGTTGCTTCCCCTTATCCCTAAAATTTCCATGCAGGAGATGCAGTGAATTTGTGTCACAGCAGAGGAACACAGAGCTTGGGGAACCCACTATTTGATAGCAAGTGAGAAACAAGCTTGCTCTTTGTCCCAGAAGGAGACATTGATGTGCCCTTCAAGGTCATTTGTTACAAACACAGCTCTCTGCTATGGCCTGTGTAAGAGCAGTCAGGGCCTTTGCATTCTCAGATATCCAGCAAGATGGTTAGGACCATGAGAAATCCGTGGATGACTGTCTCTTCCAACACAGGTTGTCTATTTTTTACTAATTGAAAGATATTTTATAGAATTACAATTTTTTTTTTCAAATTGGAATGGGTACATTTATTATTAAACACTGAGGCAGCTGCTGATCATATTAAGCTGCTTTTGGCATTCTATTAGGGCAAATACCTTTGAGCAGAATATGTATTGCTTTGACTTTTTGAATAAATGCCACAGTTTTCTAAGATTATTTCCTGTTTATGGAGGACTCTGGAAACAAATTGTAATGTTCAACAAGAACTGTCTTTATGTGGCTTGTTCTGTATGTGCCAGATATTTGAAGAGTTGGAAAAGAATGTCAGGATACAACGCAGTTAACTTTCTGGCTTTGGGGCAAGTCCTTTGCGTTTAGACTAGAGTATCTGCAAAATGATGGGGTTAAGTTCATTAAGGGATATTTCTCTTAAAAAAAGCTTCTCATTCTTTATCTAGAGCTCAAGGATCCCAGAAAACTAAAGGAACTTTAGTTCTGAGATTCTCAAAGAGTCATTGGACCCCCAAAGCATTTAAGAATCTAGGAAATAAGGGTTGTGGTGTGGCTGGCTGATGGAGTGATGGGTATAGAGAAGTGTAGAAGGTATACATTATTTTACAACTTATTTTTCTTGTGATTGGCAGAATCATTTTTTATGCTTTTAAGTTGCTTAACCCCAATTCTAAGTTCTAGTGCAAATGAACTTCATTATTAAAAAGGGAAGTGTTTAGTTATTTGTGCAAAATAACTTTTCCACTTTGAATAGCAAAATGGTATTTGGAACTACATAGCCTCTTAGCTGCCATAGTGATTAGACGTTGTTTTAACGGGAAGTTAACAGGATATACAAACATATCTGGCCTAGTTTCCTCTATGTTGTTGAAGCTGGCATTGTATGTATTGCAAAACAGAGTCTCTTCCCTGGTAACTTGCTTCCTCCCCCTTTGTGGGTCATCTGGTGACATTTTAATACATGAAATTATTAATAATACATGTCAGATGCTTTGTAGAATAGTTAATTAAATTGGAACTTAACTCTGGAATGGCCACTTTTGTAATGATAGCTCTATATTTAACTCATTTTTAGTAGGAACAATGAGTACTGTAATTATTTTGGAAAAAAAATGTGCTCCCTTTCTGAGTTGGAATTGTTGATGTTTTAAAACTTATATTGACTTAAAAGTTTCTTTAATCACTGAAGTAATAGCTAACATTTACTAAGCATTTACTGTATGCCAGGCACTGTTTTAAATACTTTACATACATATATTATCTTATTTAATCAACTTATCCTATGAGGAAGGTATTACTGTTTTTATCTTTTGAAGGAATACTGAGACACAGAAGTTAAATAACTTGACTAAGGTCACGTAGCTAGAGTGGTAGAGCCAGTCTGACTCCTGAACCAGTGCTCTTAACAGGAGACTCACAGTTTCCAACAGATTGCTGAACTGTCAGGAAACCTAAGAAATGGAAGATTTGTGGTTATAGAGAAAGGGGAAGAGCAATTCTTATTCTCTCTTGTGTTCTTTCTCCCCAATAAAATTCAGTAGTTGTCTGCAGGGTGAAGAAACAGGAAATGAACTTAACTCCTGTTTCTTGCTTCCTCTTCTGCCTTCCTCTTTCCAGTGCTGGCACTCTCATGGGTATGTACTTGCCACCTCCATTTGCAGTGATCATGTTTGTTTTTATTAATGTCAGTTTCCAGGCCAGATAGTATAGTACAGTGTTATAGAGCAGGGGCTTTTGACAGTCAGATTGCTTGGGTTTAAATTTCAGTTCTACCATTTACTGGCTCATTAATATTAGCCTAGTTACTTAAGTTCACTTTTCTTACTTATAAAATGGGGATAATATACACCTCATAGGGTTGTTGGGAGAATGAAATGTATGAATATGTGTAGTGTGTTTAGAACAGTATGTGGCACATAGTAAGTGCCAAATAAGTGTTTGCTACTATCACTGTTATTTGAAAACACTTTCAGATTGAAGCACCTCTGAAGTATTTTAGCTCATGATCTCTCAATATCCAGTGTGAGTTTTTCATTACTAAATATGTAAAATGCCTGGTTGGTACAATTAGTTCAGATTAATAATTCGGATTCTACTTTTAAGAAACTGCTAGATGACCTAAAATGCCAGTAATGTTTATCTTAGTTTAGATCCTTGTGTTACTGGTATTCCTTGTCTTGCTGTCATATAGGACAATGGTTCTTAAACTTCATTGCACATTAGAGTTACATAGGGAGTGTTGAATTCTGATTTATTAGATTTAAGGTGAGGCCCAGGGATCTGAATTGTTAACAAACCCATTCCAAAGTAATTCTGGCTCTGGTGGTCTGAGGTGATAATTTTGAAATTGCTTATTTAGAGGTTGAATTCAGGCATAACAGGAAAAAGATTATAAAAGGTAATAACTGTCAGATTTTTCTTAGTTTGCATGGAGGCAGTGATGATTTATAAACTGAAAAAGCATTTAATTTGATATTTAAAGATAGTGGTGGGTCTCTTCTCATACCTAAATTATTTTGTTAACACCTATTAGATAACTTGGTTTTGGGGATTACTCTATAAATACAGAAATAATACAGGAAATACAGAATGAAATAATACAGGAGTCTTTAGGTGAAGAAATATTTGTGTGGATTTCTTGGTTTTTGTGTCTTTAGTTAAATAGCAAATATACTCAGTTCATTTTAACCCGTGTTTCTGGTGTGCCTGCTGTGTGCAAAACATGAAAAGAAAGAAGAAAGTACCATGTAAATTTTGACCCACTGCATTAAAATAGATGTGATGGGATCAATTTAGTTGGACATTTGGTAGAGGGAGTCATGTGTATTGAGTACATGCTACGAGCCAGCTCTTTTCATATTATTTAATCTTTATAATAACTGTGCGAGGTTTTGACATAATTAATTCTGTTTTACAAATGAGACAATGGAGACAAAAGCAATTAAGAAACTTGATTAGGTCACTAGTAAGCTCTGAGCAGAGATTAAAACCCAGACTTTTCTGACTTCAGGTTAGGAAAATTATTACTTTATGTATTAAGTTTATGTGTTTTGGATATTCTTTCCAGCTTATTAGGCAGACACGCAAGAAAGACCCAATTGGCTTAGGGCTGTTTTTCCTAGTCAGAAAAGATAGAGACTTATAAAAGTTCTCAAAATAATATTGTTTGTTTAGTGATCTATCTAAACTGTATGCAGAGCATATTTCTCTTATACAACTTCTGTTTACCTATTACCTTCCACTGGAAAATCTTAAAGATCTTCCTTAGAAAAATTGACATTTAGTTATAATGAATTTGTGCTTAAGAATGCAGAAATACTTTTTAAAATTACACTTTCAAAACTGATGCGCTAATTGGAAATACTGTTACCTTTGTCTCTAAACTTGCATCATAGATTTCTTCTACCACAGATTGTGTTGTATCCCTGTTGAAAGTGTTGAAAGTTTCCTGGTGGCCAGAATGATCTCATTTTAACATTGTCTTGTTGGTATCAGAGATAGAGAGGTACTGCATTTCAGGTTTCCACTACACACAAAAAGCAGTACTATATTCTAAATCTGCTGTTTGTGAATGGGCTCCTTGAGACAGTTCATTTTGATGGCATTTCCAAATATATCTATAATATAAAAGGAATTCAGCTTGAATCAGATGTAAATTCTTTAATACAGTTATTAATGATAGTTTTCTTTTGGAATATTTTATTTTATTTATTTGTTATTGTTATTATTATTTTACACCTACAGCATCCGGGCTTCCTAGGTGGTCTCCCATCCAAGTACTAACCAGGCCTGACCCTGCTTAGCTTCTGAGATCAGAAAGGATTGGGCCTGTTAAGGGTGGCATGGCCGTAGACTCTTTGGTAATATTTTAAATGAGCTCTGACCTTCTCCATCACAGCTTGTGGAAGATTGTGATTTAGCCATGAATAGGCAGTCCTATTCATGGAAGCTTTTTGTTCTCAATTTCTTATTCCCTAGGAAATTTTAATGGAAATTTCAAGAAAGATTAGCTCTTCTTTCACTAGAAGTTTGAAGTTTATAAACAGCCTGTTGATCTTGTTTTTGCTTATTAGTATGGGTTATAAGTCCTAGATACAGAATGAAGATAAGGAACTTTATATTTAGGTATGACAATAATTTGACTTAAACCACAATTAAAACTCAAAAACAGCATTTATCTCAGATGTTTTTGAGACAGTCTCAAAAGTGGTCAAATTTACTGTAAAGTTACTTGATAAATCCGAATATTGCTATAATTACATTGATTCTAAAATATTTTCACCCACATTAAACACCTCTGAATTTAGGATATATTTTAAAATCATTGTTTTCTTAGAGTCTATGAAATACAGTAATTAGGATTTCAGTTATGCTGCTGTAACAAAGAAATCCAAAATACTAGGGGTTAATGAGAGAGAAGTTTATTTCTTATGTAAAAGTCCTGGGAGTTTCTTCAGGGCTGGCCCCTCCTATTGTATTACTCATCCTTAACATGTAATTTCTGTCTGTGGTTCAGTATAACTGCTTCAGCTTCCATCATCATGTCTGCATCCCAGCCTAAAGGCTAGAATAGGGGAGACACTACCCCTTGTTTTTAAGGCTAGTCCACTCCCATTTGCTAAAACTTAGTCTCAATGGTCACATCTAGCTACAAAGGAATTTAGAAAATGTAGTCTTTACTAGGTGATATATGCTTAGGTAAAAATTCTGTTACTAAAGAAGAGAGGAAGTGTTGGCAGACAGCTAGCAGTCTCTGCTACTGTGATCAAACATTACTTTCTATTCAGTGTTTATGATTAAACTCTATGTAAAAAATTACCTCATACTAATGGTCAGGAGAAATAGAAAGTACAAGAACTGAACCCGAAATAGATTTGTAGTCCTCTGGAAAATATTCTGCAGGATGATCAGAACTGTCTCTGCTTTTCTTCACTCTCAATTGAAAAGAAATTCTATAGAAGACCTTGGGGTTTTTTTTGTTTTTGTTTTTTTGGTCTTTATTATTAAGTAAAAGACATTCTTCTAGAGCAGTTCTCTAGAATTAATTTAATACTCAATGTGTTTGATTAGTTAGGGATCAAGATCTTTAACCTTTAATGTTATATTAGTATGAGTGCTTCTCTAGTGGATTAGAGGGGAAAGAGAAGGAAAAGGATAAAAAGAGGTTAAATAAAGAAAAACAGATGGTTTTGATGAGGAAAGGGTGAGTGTGCATTTCCTGTGGGTTACTCACTCCTGATGTATACACATAGACGTTAACAGGCATTTATAAATCGTGATTAAGAGTTGTGAGAGGTATTGTAGGAGCTTATAGGCATGACATCTAATCTAGAATTGGTGGTTCTATGACATTTTTATGTTTAATAAGGTGGCAGCTCTAGCCAACAAGAAATTGTAACCCCTTCAGGAATATAATCAAAATAGGGCTTAATTTTAAAATATAGGTACACAGGGGGTTGTGTTTTTTTTTTTTTTTATTCTTCTGAAAAAACTTAAAAATTTTCATTGACTCTAAGATGTCATTTGTCCCAACTTTGTAGATATCAAAATGTGTGGAAAAGAATGACTGGTAATGATTGTAGGGAACCTTCAGTAAAGACATGTTCTTATTGCAGAGTTGTTTAAATGTGAAAACAAGCATCTTAGGATTGATGAAATATAATAAATCTTTGGTGCATTTGTAATTGTTAGCTTCTTAGAATGGAGGACTGTAGTAAGAGAAGCTAAAATAATTGTATCTTTTTATGTCAGTATGCTTTAATCTTTTGCATTATGAAAATACAGGTTTTGGCCTCTTCATGCCATGAATATTGAATTAGTAACTAGGAAGCCTGGTGCTAAAACAGCTGGTGAGATGATGGATCACCCTCATCTTTGTCCAGTTCCTTATGTTGCTCATCTGTTATGGGGCAGGGAAGTGGTGGTGCTCTGCTGCTCATTGTTATAATCTGAGTAACTATAGCTCTAGGGTTGGATATATGAACCATTCTTTAAAACAGTGGCTTTTATTGCAGTCTGGTACACATACACACATGCATGCGTGTACACATACAACTTAAGGAGAAGTGTCACAAAACAATACTTGGCATAGTACATGGGATTCATTCTGAAACAGCCTCTTCTTTTTCATTATAATAAGAAATCATGCTGCTTTTTACATCACTGTGGACTTTTTAAAAACCAACAAAGTCAAAAAACCAGGGATCAGAAACTTTTATTTATTATTGTGACTTTGAGCAAGTCACTATTTCCCTTTTTAGGTTCTTTCAGCCATAATAATGGGGTGCTAGTTCTGTTCTTACTCTGAAAGAGTGAACCTATTGTTAGGTGAAGAAAAAAATACATATATAAGTACAAATAAATAAACGATTTTAATTCTCTTTGTAGGTCATCATCGGATTTGAAATATTTAAAGTGGATAGAAAACTGTTTCAGCAATGCAGACAATTAAGTGCGTTGTCGTAGGCGATGGTGCCGTTGGTAAAACATGTCTCCTGATATCCTATACAACAAACAAATTTCCATCTGAGTATGTACCAACTGTAAGTATAAAAGCATTTATCTGGTAGTGAAATGTATTATAATTTGATACCTTTTTGAAAACTCTCTGTACTGAAATTTTTCTGTTGTCTGCCTTTGTTTCCTGTTTTTAAAGATCTTGACTTCTCATGGGTAAATTATATACACTTTAAAATTAAACAGCTGAAAAATCAGTGGAAAGTCAGAAGGGGTGACACAAGGGTTTGCAAGAAGTGCTGGGAGGCAAAACTCCAATAGACAAGATTCTAAAGAGTGGTGGTCTCAGTTTGGAGAAGTATGCTCTACATCTTGGAATGAGGTGACTTTTTTTTTTTGATTAATGAGTGCTTAGAGGTCCTCTAGGATGCTTTTGGGGGTCTGGTAACTTCTGAGAAAGTAGTATGTCTGTACTTATTCTCCTTAAAAGAGAATAGTAGAAGAGAATCTTCAGGAGCTGCTCTTAGCAGTAGTGAAGCTCCAAACTGGTTTTTAGGGGCAGAGAAGACCTGCATTTGTTATGAGAACACCAACAGAAGCTTTGGGGATTTTTTTTCCCACAAATCTTAATACCTCCTTGGAAAAGTAAAGGGAAAAATAGGAGTAACAAATTTAATGAAGTGAAAGAGAGACAGAGTTATTCAGAGTAACAGTCACTCGTGAAAGAGTGAGTTTGGGGATCCAGTGTTTGTCCCGGGTTGTTTGACCAACTCAGTGGTGTAATTATGTTAAACATAGATGTCCATTCAGTGGTGGGAGGGGAGTAGTGTTGGCCTGGCTTGGCAACAGTCATCTCTGTTAAGCGAGCTATTTTAGGGGCAAAAAGCATCTATGTAGATTAATATGGGATTAGTATTGTTTGTAAGTAAAAAGGAAGAAAATGTACTTTAGGTTAATCTTCAGATACATGAACATTATTAGGAGGGTGAATTGTTAAAGGCTTGGTAGTTATGTTTAATTGGAATTGATAGTCTGTAATGTCCCAAGGCAGGTAAAATGATTGAGGTAGGCTAAGGCTGTAGGAAGAAAGATTAGGTTTCTTTGAGGGGGAGAATTTGGAGGAATAATTAAATACAAAATCATATTTTTGTATTGGCCCACTGTAAATGAAAGAAGTTCTGAGGATGTGAAGGAATTTTCAGGAGACTTTTAGAGATATATATATCTTATTTCACAGTAAGGGCAACTATCAAAATTTTTGTGTTTCAGTCTCCATTAAAATTATTTTCTATAAACATTTCTGAGTCTGTTTAATGACTTGTTATTAGGTGTTCTGTTTAAGGTGGGCTCATGGGTGTTTTAAATATGTGTTTGTATGTGGTTCTCTACAAAAGAGTTAAGTATGACTTAAGAAAATAACCTATATGGTTTGAGAGCTTAACCGCATTCATTACATTTACTTGTTCTTGTCATCAAGAACTGTCTTTCCTTTAACTGCCACCTTTCACATGCCCTTGCTTCCCTTCTTGTTTACATTTAAACAAGCTACTAACCCATTAAAACATGAACCAGAAAATTAGTGTTAGATAGCTAAAAGGTTAAAATATATCCTTCTCCTAGTTGGAAATCATTGCTTTTCAATTGTAAATTAATTCAGAAGCATCTATGAATTAGTGTTGGGTCTTTTTTCATCTCGTACCATTACCTTCCATTTTCACAAATAACTTAGTACGACCAATATTAGTATCTGTTGTGTTTGTCATGGGTTTTATAGTCTGTTTACAAATAAAGCATCTAGTCAAAGAAGGTACCTTAGGTTATGTAGTTTGTACCCAGTAGCATGAGTTTTATTCATGAAATAATAACAAATAATCTGCTAGCCTTTTCTTGGACACTTTCCTTGAGTACCTTGATAGAACCTTTGTTTCTCTCTAATGGGTGTGTTGGTACCCTCTTCTTGTTTTAAACCATGAAGGAGAAAAGATTTTCCGGGATCTAGGAGATTTTAATTCTAGATTAAAAGGAAATGGTCTGTGAGGAAATAAATAATTTCTTAGAAATCAGATTGAACATTGAGGTAAACTTTACTGTCTCAAAAATTTCAAACTTGAACAGGATTTTTTTTATAGCTAGGGATTCTGCTCCTGGGATACCGCTCAGTCTTCTGTGGCTTTTTATTGAGGCCGCTGGGGTAGAGCAGACACTCCAGAAAATGTCCCCTGTCACTTTTTCCAAGAAGCATTTAGCTCATGCAAGGTTGGTTAGATAAGGAAGATGGACTAAGAGAGGACTGAGTCTTTGGAAGGAAATATCGCCTTAGCATAAGCGTTGTTCTATCCCATTTTGACCATCCTCTTGCATACTAACAGTGTTGTATTTTTGTGTTTTTAGGTTTTTGACAACTATGCAGTCACAGTTATGATTGGTGGAGAGCCATATACTCTTGGACTTTTTGATACTGCAGGTGAAAACTTGATATCTTTTATAATGTTTTGGTCTATAACTATGATAGTTGCTGGTGGTTTGTCTTTTTTGGAAAATTTTGCGAAACTAGCTTTTTAGCAAACAACTTGCCTTTTAATAATAGTTGGAAGGATTGACTATCATGATGATTGATGTTTGACCAAGAGGCAGTCCCAGACCTGGAATGTCAAATAGGAGTTTGGAGTACTCTGTGTGGATGGTGTGGAAGGAAATAAAGTTGGGTGAGAGCAGAGTATATTAGACAAGCTGTATTATCACTCCCTGAAATTTGAAGGCTATTTAATATGTGTCTTTGTATAATATATGTACTGATAGCTTCTTATGATATAAAGCTTATTATTTTATACTACATTTGAAAGTATTTTGAGAGTGAACCAATATCTAGCTCATAATTATTGACATTTGTGGTCAGCTTTTCAAATGAAAGGAACAACTTTCTTCAGTATACTGAATTCCTCAGTGTTATTTCTTCTTGTTTTAACAGTGGCTGTACATCTTAATTTCTGACCTGTCATCTGTGTTATTTGTAGCTCAGTTAGCAAAAGGAAATTTTCAGAAAGTTATCCTTTTACTTTGCAGGAATTCTAAAACTTTTCACTTTTTGAGTTACTCTCTCATTGTCTGCCAGTTGACATTGCATTAATGGAATTTATTATACTGCCCACTTTGGGGAACTGTCTGGATTCAGTTGGGAGGGTGAAATGGAGAGATAATAGTAAACAGTTAAGAGATCAGTGGCTTTCTAATGGTGTCTTAGGCCTTTAAAATTTTTATGAATTAAAAATAAGAGTAATGGTATATTAGAAACTTGGAAAATAGAGAAAATGAAATAATGACCTGCCTGTATTGTGATAGGTGAGGGATTTTTCTGTTTTATATATGCCCGTGGAAGCAGTTTGTAAGCAGAGAAAAGACAATTATGGCTACTTGGGGTTGAAAATTAGTTTTAAATTTTATTTCCAAATTTCACAGCTTATTTTTATGTCTATATATTGAAGTACATAATACAATAGAATTTACGTATTTTAAGTTTTCCTTTTGATTAATTTTGCTGACTATATCATCATGTAACCTCCACCATAATCAAGATACTTAAAAAGTTTCTGTGCCCTTTACAGTCCCTTCCCTTCACCTGGCCCCAGGAAATCACAGATCTGCTTTTTGTCACTCCACTTTTGCTTTTCTAGAATTTCATATACATGGAATTATACAATATGTATAGTCTTTAGTGTTTGATTTCTTTTATTTAGCATGAGATTTATCTCTGTTGTGTGTATCAGTTGTTTGTTTTTATTGCTAGTAGTATTTAATTCTCTGTATATATAACATAATTTATCCATTTATGAGTTGATAGATATTTGAGATCCAATTTTAAGCTATTAATGATGCTGTGAGTATTTGTATACAAGTCTTTGTATGGACGTATTTTATTTCTCTTCCATAAGTAGCTTGGAGTAGGTAAGCCTTTAAATTTATTTGCACAACTTATTAAAATTTTTATTAAAATAGTTTTAACAAATCATTCTCAAGGTGGCCAGTGTCCTTTGATTAATACTGGTTTATTTAACTTAGGCTGGCAAGATTTTAATCCCAATCAGCCTAATTTACAACTGTGTTAAATTTTTTCCAGCATATTAAACTGCATTTATAAATTTAATGTATTCAATTTTCTATTTTAAGCAGCTCAGTTTGCCTGACTTGACAAGTAAAACAGTCTCAAGTTTTTATATACATACTTTAATAAACCTGATAACTTTTGATTTCCTGTGTTTTAATTTATCTTAAACAGTATTATTTATATACTTCATATTTCTTAACATTTTCGGTTAAAAAACCACAAGTTTAAGATCAGTTACTGAATTACACATTTTAAATTGGAATCAGAAAACTGATCTATCATATTTTTTAATATGACATTATTTTAAATATTATAGACACTTAAATAAGGATAGGTTATTCCTAAACGTTACTTAAAATTGACAATAATATTTGTTTTATTCCATCTCTGTGTTAGATTCTGAATCTTTCTGGGAGTTAAAAGACATTCATTAAACAATTTTACCATCCCAGGCAAATTGGGGGGGTTTCTATCTCAAGTGGTTGAGGTCATTATAAGTCAGAGAACTTTTTTGACCGACACTGGAGATCAGGTATCCAGGATGAGCCTCCTGTCTTTGATACACTTGAGGCAACTCCACTTCCTTCTCCAAAGCCCATAATCTTAGAGTCCCGCTCCGTGGTTTAAGTTATACTGTTAACTCAGTTTTCTTTCCACTAAAGCTTTCATCCCCACTGAGATGGCCTCTGACTTTCCTTTAATTGGTTGCATTTAATCTGTTGACCATGTCATTTTGTTCCGAATTCTTTTTATAGTCTTCCTATACCACCTCTGGCTGCAACTCTAACAGTTATATTTAAATAATATTTAAGATCAGAGATAGGGCACTCCTTCTGTCTCATGGCTTTATTTCTACCTCTCTAGTAACAACACTAAATTCTTGCTATGAGTCCCCAGAGTTACTTTGTTCTTTTTTTTCTGCTTATGTTTTACTGCTGTCTGTATAATTCTCTGTTTAGCTTAACATGCTTATCATAGGCTCTTTCCTGTATTGTATAATCATTACCCTACTACCACCAATTCCTTTTTATGTCAGAATTTTAAATGTTATTCTTCATTGCAAAGATGCAGATTTTGCTTATTATAGGAAAAAATAAAATATAGATAAGCAGAAGGAGAAAGTGAAAAAAGCATTTATATCCAGGGACAATCATGTCTTAGTATATGTCCTAAACAGAGCTCTTCCTTTACGTTCATTGTATTTATACATAGGAGAAAAAAAAAAGGATATTATTTTTTTCTCCTTTCTGTACCTTCCTTTTTCTCTTTAAAAAATATGGTTGCCTCTGTCAGTGATGTATGTTGTCTTCATGGTTGCATGGTAGTCTGTTATGTGGCCGATCGCACCATAATTAAACTTCTTTTGTTAACATTTGTGCTCCATTTTGCAGTTTTCTTTTATATTATTAAGACCTTTTCCTGTACAAACATTTTAATATTTTCACACACATTTTTTGTCACTTTTTATCCTGATTTAATTTCTACATCATAGTGACTTGTCCTGAATTATCATCAATCCACTAAGGAAGAAAATAACATTAGCATATTTAATCTGGATAATGACTTTTTGTTGATAGCTCCAGTTCAGTCCAACTCCAGGAGTCAGTTGCCTTTACTTTCACAAATATCATATTTTCATCACTTTTTCTTCTATACTTAGAAGCTTGGTTCCCAAAAAGATCAATACATCTACTCATTTTCAGTCCTACCATACACATAAAATAGTTTCAGAATTGCTATACCATACCACTATGATAAACAAATAAGAGTTCAAGATTTGTTTGCAATTCTTTTTTCATTAGTTTAATAGCACACAAAGTTCTTTGTTCCTTGGACTTGTCTTCCCCTCCCCATTCAGTGTGGCTATGTTATTGGGAATATAGTTGGTTCATTTGTTTATATTTACATTAAATTTTTGATTTTTCTCTATACTCATTTTTATTTACATATACTCTTGTTTTCTTAGGTTCAGCTTTTGGAAGATATTTTTTGAATTTTAATGTAACCACAATCTCTGTCATTTCAGGTGTTATGGTAAAAGAAAAGAGAAAGCTTGGTCTTTAACACTATACAGACCAGTTAGCTAGAGAGCTGGCAAGTTACTGAACTGTGTGGAGCTTAATACCTTGAAATGTAAAATGTTTAAAATACTCAGAGATGCTGTGAAGGTTGAATGATAAATAATCAAAATTTAAAAGTGTATATATATTTAAAAACTCAGGAGCTGTGTATTTATGATTCATACACTTTACATTAAAAAAACTGCATAGTGACTGGAATGTTTTTTGGACACAGCTAATATTCTTCTCATTAGCGTATTGATAATGTTCAGAACAGGTCATAGTGGTGTAGTTTGACCTAGTTTAGCTGATTTTTGTTTGTTTTGTTTTTAAACAATAAACTCTTCTTTCATTGAGGTTTTCTAGTATCTGGCCATTTTATGCAATTGTTTAATTATGTTAGTGAGAACAACAGTGCTCTCCATAGAGATACTCATTATAGCCTTGGTCTCTGGTTTAGCGTTATTATAGAATCTTCCAGAGGGGTGTTTTGACTAAGATTTGAGACTTCAGTAAATTCTGCACTAACATATAATAGTCTGGATTTTTGCAGATGTTATACATAAAAAGGTAGGAATGTCAGGGTCCATAGCGTCCCTATTTATTTTTGGATTTTTTCCCCATAAGCCTAAAAGGTGTTATGAGATGATTTAGGAGTAAGCTCCATGGCAGAGATGAAGCAGACCACTAAGTGCCATTAAATGCTGAGTAATTGGTTGAGAAAAAATGTTTAGGTTTTAACCTGTAGTGGTAAATACTACAAAGTATTTATTTGCTTTCTTCTTGTGTTTATCATGTCCTACTAGAATTCTCTAAAAATGTTGCTTTTTGGCAATATTCTCATTTTTTATATGAAATCCTTTCATATTTTTCATATGGACTAGAGTCCTCAGTTCAACCTGACTTAATTTCGCTTGAATTTGAATTTTAAATATGAGGTTCTAACCAAAGAAAAGATCAGCAACCCATGAGATGTAGTCTTGCTTTTTGACATGCGTACAATGTTAAGCAGTGAGCTGGTGTGCTGTTAGAGTTGGTATAATTTAAGACTGTGTCCAAACCTGTTTACACAGTAGAGTGAAATTTTGTTGATCATACTATATACCTTAAAGGATGCTAAATGATAGCACTGCTTCTGTCTTGAATGAATAATGGCCATTTGTGACATACTCAGAAGATAAATTTTAGCTAGATAAATTATGCTTGGATATTGAAGAATCTTGCTCATCTCAGGGACTGTATTTATTCTATTTCCTTTAATGTAGACTTTGTAGCAGAAGTAGAGGTAAGGTAGCCTGTTTTCGTTTACACAATCTTCAGATTTTTTTTTCTCTTCTGGGAAAGAAAGATTGATATTATAGACTTGTTCATCACGAATAAATGGACAGACTAATACTGCTTTGGACCTAGTATTAAAAAATAATGGCTATATTTGTTTTCTGTCACCGATCCATCTGAATAGAAGGTTAGTTGCAGATAAAAGATTGGACATTCATTTAGATGCTCTTAGTGGTGCTCAGAAATATAGACTTGGATCTGTTTTGATGTTCACTTATACTGCTTGCAGGGGCCGAATGACTAAAAATGAAGTCTTTTCTAGTCTATGCCAGACTTAATTTTTTGAAATATATTCCATTTGAATAGGGAAAAGGGCTAATAGAAGCTATATGAACAGCTGTATCTCTTTTTTACAAGGCTCTGTTAACTGTTTTGTCTTATTTTTAAAATATTTTTTGTTGTTTTATTGGAGCTTAGATATGTAATACTTCAAAGCTCCAGCTAGTGTTAGAGCTCAGTTAGAGCTGATTTTATTTTGTTTTCTTTAAGCCCATTTTAATCCCTTCCACATATGTAATTTTACATTATAATATAGGAAGTGAAAGTTAGACATCTAAGTGCATACCTTTGAATTCTTTTGATTAACTGTAGCATATTGTTGTAGTAAGTATTCAGTGAATGTTAGAGGTGCAGATGGTGATTTTATTGTTTTATAACCTCCTTTATTTTGCCTTCTCCTTAAACTTTTAATTTCTGTATTGTCCTGAAGATACCTTTGCTGTCTACTTTGATATATTATTTAACTGGCAATAATAGTAACAGCTTTAATTACACGTTTCAATAGCTACTCTAAATTCTTATATTCTCTCTCAGTAGTGGCCAAAAAAATTTTTTTCATTGGTATACAAAATATTTAACTTTACTATTTCCTCATTAAAAAAAATTTATTGGGATAAAACATATGTAACATAAAATTTACCATTTTGACCATTTTTAAGTGTACAGTTCAGTGGCAATACATACTTAACTTTTTTTTGTTTTTAAGTACATAAGATTGTTATAGTTGTTTTGAATTGAAGTGTTAAATCCTTCCCTTGCAACTCCCCTCTTCTCCCAGTTTTGGAAATATGTATGGCTATTTTAAAAAACTTTTTATCTGAAAATAATTTTAAGCTTGCAAGACAGTTGCAAGACTAGTACCAGGAACCCCCATATACCCTTTAACCAGATTACTAATTATTAACATTGTGCTCTATTTGCGTTATTACTTTCTTTAAACATACATGTACATTAATTTTTCTCTTGAACTATTTGAGAGTAAGTTGCATACGTCATAGCTGTTTAGCCTTGAATAAGTATGTATTTCCTAAGAATATGGATATTATTGTGTAACTATAGTCAGGAAATTTAACATTGATATAGTACTTTAATCTTTCATCTATATTCCAGTTTTGTCAATTGATCTAGGTCCAGTTTTTTTCTGCTTTCTGTACAGGGCCGTCTATTGCATTTAGTTGTCATATCTCTTTAGTCTCTTAATTGAATTCATTCTTCAGCCTTTTTTTTTTGGTCTTTCAATGACATCATTTTTGTAGAATATGGATTCATCCTTTCTCCTCCCCCTTATAAAATGTTCCTTATTTTGGGTTTGGTCTCTGTTTCCTCATGATTAGATTCAGGTTATTTGGTTGGAATACTGCAATAGTGATGTGTCTTTCTTAGGATAAAAATCTAGAGGCACGTGATACTCCAGTCATTCATGGTGATGGTAATTTTGATCACTCAAAGTAATGTCCTGTTTCTTCACAATATAATTATGTTTTTCCCTTGTGATTTTTAGATAATCTTTTAGACCTTTCAGATATTCTTTTCATCAGAATTTTCCCCCAAAGATTTAGCACCCATTGATTCTTGCCGAATTGTTTTTTTCTGGGAATTCTTGGTTTCCGATACTGACTGGTCTTAACTAAACATGTGAACCTGCTTTGGAGTCATGAATGAGCAGTGGATTTTTGTCAGCTGGGTTTCCCTGAGATCTTTGTTTCCTTAGATGGTTTCACTGTGATTATTTCTTAACCAAATCTGAGTAGGATTGATTTTTAACCATTTCTGTAGCACCAGTTTATTGTGTTCATTACTTTATGGTTGAGTTGCTAATAGACACAAAGATTGAAAACTATAAGCTGGTAATGATCACATTATAATGAATATATAACAAATTCACTGCTGTCCTAAGGACTTGAAATATTAAATAGAATTTGCCAAGTGATAATATTCTCAAATAGGATGCTATAAAGCCATACATTTTATTAGATAAGTAAGTTGCTTTCTTGTTAATGATCACTGTGCTGTTAGCTGCATGCTTAATCCGTTGACTGACTTGTGATTTTAATGCTGTGAGGACCTCATGATTTAGCTGATTTCTCTAATTTTTTTCCACTAGGGCAAGAGGATTATGACAGATTACGACCGCTGAGCTACCCACAAACAGATGTATTTCTAGTCTGTTTTTCAGTGGTCTCTCCATCCTCATTTGAAAATGTGAAAGAAAAGGTGAGTTGGCTAGATATTCTCGCCCTGAAAAAGGTTGTCAGAACTTCTACTGACTTCTTAATAGCTTTAGAGGCTTTTGGATTAACAGAGGTGTATTTTTTAAAATACTTTTCTCTAGTGGGTGCCTGAGATAACTCACCACTGTCCAAAGACTCCTTTCTTGCTTGTTGGGACCCAAATTGATCTCAGAGATGACCCTTCTACTATTGAGAAACTTGCCAAGAACAAACAGAAGCCTATCACTCCAGAGACGGCTGAAAAGTTGGCCCGTGACCTGAAGGCTGTCAAGTATGTGGAGTGTTCTGCACTCACACAGGTGAGGACTGTGCGGAACCCCATGTCTGTTTACAGTTGAATACTTTCTGTGAACATTAGGATTCAGGATTATGTCTAACAGTGGTCTGCAATGCTCAAGAAAGCTTCTAGGAAGACTAGTACCAGCTTCGTAGTGTGTGTTCTTTTGCTAGAGGTCTGTGTTTATAGAGAAAATCATTATTCTCTAAGTTAAGCTCTTGTATTGGTGAGCTTCCCAATGTTGTACTTAGTTATTTGTAGTAGTCAGGTACTGATTTTTTTTTTTACAGGAAAGGTCCAGATTAGCACAAATTTACAAGCAAGTATTTGCATGATCCCCCACCTCCCACTTAAATTTTCATCTAAATAGATCTGATCTTTTTTTGTCAATTCTGGCAATTGATAATTGATGCTATACTGTTTCTGGGGTAATTTAACTGGGATAGAGAATTAATCATAATAGAGACTTGTGTCAGAGAAAGAAATTGCTTTAGCTATTTCTCAAGTGTGCTTATATAGTGTCTTTATTCTTATGTTTTTGGAGGCATTCTTTCCTCATGTGGTCCTCTCTTTTGTCTTTCTGAATGATTTAATTGGAACTCTTCTCATAAGCTTGATGGGAAACATCAGATTCTGAGGACAGGGAGCAATGTTAAGAGTATTTAGAGTGAGAGTTATAACTGACCTGTGTGATTTCATCTTCTCCACCTTCATGGTTATTGCTGATCATTTCTCCTGTTTTGAGTCTCTGTTCTGGGGGCAGAGGAAAAAATTATGGAAATAATTAGCATAGAACTTTTATTTCACTGGCATTGGTGCAGTGACATTTCGACAATGAACAAGCATGCCTAATTAAAATAGAGCAGGTTTGAAGGAAGAGTGTTTCTTTTTTTAAAAAATTACATTAATCTTGATTTTATATATATACTGAGGTAAATGGCATATGTAATTACATATTATGCATGTACTAGGTATTTAGTATGTAGAGCCTAGACGTAATTTAATAATCTCTAATGCTAGGTTGGATATTTAAAGGTAACATTTTCTTCTTATTTGGATATTGTACAGGATAATTTCAAGGCCTAACATTCTTCCAAACCCAGTTTAGCAGTTTTTAGTTCTATTGTAAAAGCATATATTTAAAACTAAAGAACAGTTTACATCTTCTCACGTACAGTACTGATTGAGATTTTTTAAAAAATGCCTGATGCTTTTGTGTTTTGTACCATTCTCAGAAAAATGTTTGTGTGTATGTTGGGGTGGGGGGAAGGTTGTGTGTGGAACGTGTGTGTCAAATTGTAACTATATGCATCTGTTGCATACCCCTTTCCTCTAAATATGAGTTGCTTTGGGGATAAATGGAGGCAAGTAGGCCATCAGGACCCAATTTTAGGTCACTGATAAAAATTATTTTAGAGAATTGGATGCTTCCATATAAGATTTTTTTTTACAGTATGAACAGATTTATATAGTAAGTCACTTTGCAGAGAATAGGAATTTGAAAAGGTCTTAGCAGCTATATTTTCTTACCAGAGTTTGAAGTTTGGAGAAGTCAAAACAGGTGAAGATAGAAAATGGGATTTCTGTTCATTTTTGGGAACTAGAACTCTTAGGACTCCAGATTCTGTTCGTTGGTTCCTCTAAAACTGAACTCTGCGTAATCAGATAGTGTGGGTAAAGCAAAGATTAGTTTTGTTTCGTAGGGGATTAGTTGATCTTTGTCAATAAGCAAGGAAAGATTTGCTTCTTGTTAAAGAATGCCCTAGTTTTAATAGTGGTCCTCTACTTTTTTCCCCTTATAAAGTATATTTCCCTTTCATTCTTTCTTCTCTTTATATTTGACTATCAACATTTGCTCCTAGATGTTGAGAAAGAATTTCAGAGAACTTTAACTTTTGTTTAGCATTTCTACTTTGTAAATTACTTGGAAAAAAGAAAACTTAACCTCTGCTTCTTTTTAAATACTTATTGTTATTTCTCATTTATTTTGTACCTAATAGAATGTGTAGGTGCCAATCTTTTGGGATGCCATGGTGGGAGTAGGATGGGGGTAGTGTGGGGTTGCACTTGTTACTGAAGCTATGTTCTGGGACTTTTGGGAAATTTTTATTTGGGGACAAACTGACCTAAAGAACATGTGAAACTTCTTTGGGTGGTAAACCTGTGGTTTCAGATTTAAATGAGTTTAGATGAGTTTATAGACCTGGGCCCAACATACCAGTACTACTGAGTCACACTGTCACATTGGAGTTCTGGCTGAGGTGTAAGTGTATTTCTGCATCTTAATTCCTGTAGATCTGAGAATATTCTTCGTTTTCACTTCATGCTTTTATGCTCTGATACCCATGCGGATACCTTAAAGCATTGGACTGCTTGCTAAAACTCATTCTAGGACCCCATTCTTTGTTTTCTATGACTTGGGTGGTAGTTACTTGCTCTGTTAACATTACTGAATAACTGAAGTGTATGCTGTTTCTAGAGTCTGTTCTTTAAACTATTCCCAGTTGGTACTGTTGAACAATTAACGCTCTTTCTAAATATCTGAACCTTTTTGTTCTGGGAAACTGGTTTACTCTGAAATCCTGATTAATCCCATCCAGATATGTCATTGAATCTAGAAACATGTAGCATGCCTGTTAGTCTGCTATTTGTGTCCTTCAGTTATTCAGGGGCTGAATTCACAGAAGCTTGAAATTGTAATAGATTACAAAATCTGTGTGCCATTCTTTGCATGAGAAAAACTGGGGAATTTACAAGGCTTAATTGTACAATGCATCTATTCTTGTATTTACATATCCATTTTTCTCTCCTGGCATTTTCATTAAAATGTAATAGTACATTTCAAAGTGTGATTGTTTTAGAAGTCAACATATGGCATTTTCATAAAACTGCTTTCTTGCTCAGTTTACCTTTCTTGAGGTAAGAAGTTTCTCTTCGGTTATCTGCTCCCCCAGTAAGGTCTTAAGATCTGCTTTCTGGCCATTATTTTTCTTAAGGCACATTGCTTCAGTGAATTCAGCTCATTTAATCCTGACTGCTATTGTATCTGCTAGTCTTTCTAATCCTCTAACCTGGCTGCTATTCTCTCTCCTCCCCTCTGTCTTGTAGAGAGGTCTGAAGAATGTGTTTGATGAGGCTATCCTAGCTGCCCTCGAGCCTCCGGAAACTCAACCCAAAAGGAAGTGCTGTATATTCTAAACTGTTTTCTCCTTCCCCTCTTTGCTGCTGCTTCCTGTCCCACTACTGTAGAAAGATCGGTTAAAAACAAAGGAATAAAACCATCCTGTTTGAAAGCCTCTGCGTCTTTTTACTCACCACCTTAGAGCAACCTCTGTATTAGTTTTTGATTAAGAATGCAATATCTTATAGAATATTTTTTGTGATCAGTAGTCAAGTTAGACTTGTTTACTTTCTGCAGCTTGAGTTGCCTGATGCTCAGAGCTTTTTGGTTTAGATTACTATTGCAAAAGGGAACTTGGTCTGGCATTAAGAATGTCCTCTTGGAGAAAATAAGAAGAGTTTTAACACTTCTAGATCTTAGTTCTAGATGGAGAAAATAACACAAACATCATTTTACTCTTATGATCAATTGTTAATTGTAATTGCATGACAAACTTTATGGAAAAAGGGTGGCCTGCTAGTAGAGTGTAACGGGGAAGGGAGAATTCTTTTCTGGTTTTCTTTTGTGTAGTGAAACTTTATGTTGCTATTGCTTTGGCTGTCTGTGCTGTAGGTGGAGTATTTGTCAGTCTGGGGTGGGAAAGATATTGCTGTATCTGCTATTGCTTATTTTTAACATTATCTTTTAAGAATAGCATTCATTTTAACAGTTGACTTAAGGTTTGTTAATGTTGAGATGTAAAGCTGCCACCTTTATATTTTCCTGCTTCTGATTTTATCGTTGTGAGGGAAAAATACAATTGTGGTTACTTCAAATTTTGAAATTAAAAATATACAATTGTTTGTATAAATGCCTGATGAAGCTTTATTCCTCTTGCATTGACTGGCTCTAGTTTTACGTATGTATCGGGTACCAATGTATTTGCTTCCTTGAGTCTCCTTGGCTTTATCTAATTGGTGGGATAAAGGGAGTGCAGAGTGAATATCTTTGATTGCAGCCACTGTAATTGCTTTCTCCATCTTTGCCTGCGCCTTCCATGTAATAAGATTGCCGCTGCCCAGTGCCCATCCTCTCAGTCCTGTTCCATATCCAGCTGTTTCATTTGTGTGCAGAGCTGCTTCACTTATTTTTTATGTAAAATGTTTCAGCAGCACATTACAAAACTTGAATGAGCAAATGACACGTGCTTGTTTGCTTCTTGTGACATACATTGGTCTGCAGAAAGCTTTTTCTAAGGACAGCTGTCTCACTGATGAATATATACTCTTCTGCTCCTGAATTGCTGGATCCTTCCAGGGCCCTTCCTGGACAAAAAACTTGGTGAAGTGAGACAATTGTGTTGAGATTCAGGGTTGTTTTTAATGTTTCGTTCTTTGCCAACTCTTGGGGGTTTGAATGTTTTTAATTTGACCTTCAACTTCATTATACTGAAAATCAGACCGCCCATTTTTTTCTTTCTACCCCTTTTCAGAAAGGCCTAAAGAATGTATTTGACGAAGCAATATTGGCTGCCCTGGAGCCTCCAGAACCGAAGAAGAGCCGCAGGTGTGTGCTGCTATGAACGTCTCTCCAGAGCCCTTTCTGCACAGCTCATGTCGGCATCATACTAAAAGCAATGTTTAAATCAAACTAAAGATTAAAAATTAAAATTCGTTTTTGCAATAATGACAAATGCCCTGCACCTACCCACATGCACTCATGTGAGACAAGGCCCATAGGTATGGCCCCTTTCCCCGTCTCAATACTAGTTAATTTTGAGTAATTGTGTATTGTCAGAAAAGTGATAAGTACTAGTTCTTGTTTTGTTGTTTCAAAAAAATTTTTTTGTTGTTTTTTTTGTTTAAAAGCAAGGCATGCTTGTGATGACTCTGTAACAGACTAATTTGGGTTGTTGAGCTGCTCCCGGGTTCCACTCCGGAGAGTGATCTGAGACATTTAGTTTTTTTTTTTTTTTTTTTTTTTTTTTTTTTTTTTTTTTTTTCTTTTTATTGGGGGGAGTGTGTGTGGTGTTTGTTTTTATTTAGTCATTTTAAAAAAATTCATTAACCATTAGACAGCCCTTAAGGGGAGAATGATGGAGTGATTCCACATTCCACTTCCTAGATCTAGTTTAGAAAATATGTTCCCCACCTGGTGCTCTTAGGAAGGAGTATAGTAAATGCCTCATTTAATAACATACTCCTTTTTGAAAGTTGCCTTTTCTCTCCACCCTTGAGTAGGTCCAGTATTTGATGAAACTCATGAAAGTGGGTGGAACCTGTCTTGCCCCTCCTCTTTTCTAGGATGCACTATATATGTGACTGTGACTTTCAAGGAAATTTGTTAGCCATTTGCTGATTTTCTTTGAAGTTAATTTCTAACTTCTTTCACTGATAAATGAAGAAAAGTATTGCACCTTTTGAAATACACCAAATGGATTGAGTACATCATTAAAAAAACATTTTTTTCCCTGTCAGTCATTGTCTTATATGCTTAGCATAGATGTGCAGCTTAATAGTGTATCATATGGTGTTCCTAGAACACAGCTGAAGACCTGATATATATGAGGGGTGGTGCTAGAAGACAGATGTCTGTGGAATGATTCACATCCTCTTTCAAGTTGTGAGGATGGAGACCTGCTTCATTAAGAAGCTAGGGGTGGGGTGGGGGTGGGAAGAACATTTAACAACATGGGGACCAGTCAGGGGAATCCCCTTATTTCTGTTCTGCATGAGGAACCCTAGAGCAGCCAGTGAGGCTCTCTAGTTTAATAGAAATCATGGAGAGAGTCTTATGAAGACTCTTCATAAGTGTTAATAGGGATTTTATCAGCTTATTTTGGTTGCAGTTTCCAGTTTTTAAAAATGTTTAGGTAATCTTCTCCACCTTCCCCAAATCCTAATTCTTGTAGATTCATTAGTGTTGAACCAATGCTTTCTCATGTCTCAATTCTTTGTATATGCATTCTTTTCAGATGTATTAAACAAACAAAAACCCTTCACAAGCCAGCCTGGGGGTTGTTATTTTCCCTCCCGACTCTTACTTTTTAGATACGTAGCAGTTGGAACTTGACTGTTACTAACATCAATTTCTAACAAATTTTGAGATAAGATTTTAAAGCTTTATTATTTTCATGTGCTTTTATTTCTTTTCTGGCATTCATTTTGAGATTTTTTTCCCTCCATATTTCCAGGTTTATGCCTGCTCCCCTGAGTTTGGCAGGTAGCCTACAAACTCCTTTTCTTTTATACCAAGTGGGTTCATAACAGTTCTTAGTGAAGAAATGTTCAGGAAGCTCGCTGCTCGTGTTGGAAGGAAGCACACCTCTTATCCATCGATTTTTTGGAAAGCAGACAGTTTCTTGAGTTTTCTGTATCAGTGGTTTTCAAATTTTGTTGTTTACTGGCGTGCAGCTTGAGCGGTGGGATATTAAAAAGCTCACCTGGTATTACCGAAACGCAGCCAACAGCGATGCTCCTGTGTTATTAACCCAAACTATTTCTATCAGATTCCAGATTCTGTGCTGTGAATCTGAGTTTGGGACACATTTTCTTTAGGTGGCAAGAATGATCCATTTACTTTAAAACATCTTACTGATCTGAATGAAAATCTTAGAAAAGAACTGTTAATCCAATAAGGTTGATAAAGGTTCCTCATTTTGATAGCTTTCTACATGGAGTCATGTTTGGCTTGATTCCATAGTATGCTAGAATTAAGCTAGGTTGGTTAGGAAGGGGTTAGGAAGAGGCAGATCTCAGCTTTACTCTCTTAACCAATGTGTCTTATTCTTGATGACCACACCAGGGAGAGGTACCTGGATTGTGCTGTGAGACCTTGTTGAGCAGGGACTGTGTATCTGTGGTTCTTGGTATAGTGGCACATAGGTCCATCTTGATTATTGCTGCTTCCTTGTCTAGAACATTGTTTGACACATAAAAGGTGGCTCTAATATTAGTCATTGGATGGGTACATGATTCCAAGAACGAATAAATGAAATAAGATGGGTTACGTGGAATTATCCACGCATCAGAAGAACAATGGTGACAAGGGAATTGATTGAGGCTAACATTGTTTTCTAATTAAATATTTTCAGTTTAACTTCCACATATCAGAAGAACATGGGTGGCAAAGGGAGGAAGCTAACATTGTTTTCTTTTTAAATAATGTTTTCTGTTTGACTTAAGAGACTTGTCTATTATCTTGGCTTAGTGAGTGATACTGCCCAGGGAGTGTGATCTAGAGCAGGATCCCTAACCCTCATGCCGCAGACCTGTACCAGTCTGTGGTGCTCTACCTCAGATCCTCAGACATTAGATTCTCATAGGTTCAGTGGTCTCTGGTGCCAAAAAGGTTAGGGACTGCCAACCTAGAAGTTGGGAAAGGGTTATTTAAAACAGTCCTTAGCAGACGTAGCTTGTGCCAAATTTATAGTATTTAGGCTAATACATCACTGGTTTTCTAAAATATCAATGTTTTACTGAGGGTCTTAGAAATAGGTTTTGTAGTTTGTTAAAGTTGCATCCTTAGAGCTGGATTTTATGCTGGTTGGGAAGTATATTTTAAAAGGAGGAAAGGATTATATGAAAAGAACAATTACAATATTTTTTCTAAGGTGTATTTTTTCTCACATTTTTATTTTATAATCAATACCTCTTAAAATTTGTGTGTACATGTAATGTAGTACTTTTTTTTCCTGAAAAGTTTTCATTAAAGCAATAGTGTTTTGTAATTGTTATCTTCATAAATGGATAAAGGTATTTCTTTTTCTTTGTTAGGTTTGGACCGTTTTCTTTTTCTCCTCTCATATTGATGTTGTTAGTGGTTATTTGGGTGCTGAGTCTAAGAAACTCTGATATACAAGGACCCTACTTCTTGAGAAAGATTGGAACTTAGTCTCCGCTGGGTCCCACTGCGCTGAAATTTAACAGTGTGGGGAAGGGACAGCATTTCATCAAGAAGTAGCAACTCTCTTATCTTTCTGGAAGGGCTGAGCTCTTCAGGGTGAGGATATCTCTGATTGATATGTGAAGGAAGTAGCTTTAAATTACCTTTCTGATTTAGCTCTCCTTCTTTTCTGTAAGCCTTATCCCGAGTTCTTCCAACTCAGAGCATGGTGATTTAACTATATAGAACAACAAAAGACCTCACCTTATTATTTTCTTTCCAGGGCTGTTTAAATACTTTATATATTACTTTGATTTTTTTCCAAAGTGCCCCCACCTTTTTTTTTTAAGCCTATTTTATAAGCTATTGTTACAATAACGTTGCATTGCAAAACCCCTAACACTCAGTGGCTTACTACAATAAGCATTTATTTTTCTCATGGTCAGTTAGTCTTTCCCTCCAGGCTTCAGATTGGGTCAAGTTGACTCCATGTTTATTTTGGAGTGCAGCTTCAGAGAGCAGACCACTCAAGAGTGAACTTTAATGTGGTGAACCTGGTGAGCCAAAGGGAATGCAAGGTCAAGCACATTTAAAATCTCTCATGTTCCATTGCCCAGAGTGTGCCATACAGCCAAGCCCAAAGTCTGTGCCACTCATTTATTCATTCATATTTAGTATATTCCAAAATAGATTTTTAAAAGCACTTAATATGGCTCTGAGGATATAATAGAATAAAATAGATAACAGGCTCCTGACTTCTAGTTGGAATTTTCTCTCCTTATAGTTGTGATAGCTGCCTCCTTTTAAATATCCATGTACTCTTAGAGTGGCTCTTGAGGGAGAAAGTAAAAATCTTGTTTGTTGTGCATGCCATATGGGGCCCACGTTCTTCATAGCACTTGCTCCATCCTGGGCACTGGAGACACTGGAGAATGACAGCCTTAAGTCAGTGTACCCTTTGGCAGGTAACTTCTACTCTCCTGGCCTCCTTATTTAAAATAATTATGTATTTTGTCATTGTTGAGGTCTCAGATGCAAATCAAGTGCCTAGTTGGTCAACGATTAATGAGAAGCTTTAAAAAAATTCCTTTGAGGGAGGGTGGGATCTGGGAAACAATCTAGTTTTAAAAGCTCCCCAGGTAGAACTTAGGGGACCAGCGCACACCTTGATGGTTCTTAACTCCTGCTGCATGAATGCCACCTAGGGAACCCATTTTAAAAAGAGGAAAATGTATCTGGGTCCATTTTAAGCAATCTCTGGAGATAGAGCCTGGGTATCATATACAATTCTTGTCAAATTATTTTTTGAGGGGCATCACTTTTTTAAAGCTCACCAGATTATTTTAATATGTCAACAAGTTTGAGAACCATGACACTAAATGATCTCTTAAGGTTTCGTTTGTATCTGACATTATGGGTTATAAGTCTTTACAGCTTTATCAGTTCTTTGAGGAAAGAGGTTTTCCAAACCTGTGGTCCCAAACTAGCCTCAGTTCTTGACTCCTTACTCAGAAAGAGGGTTTACAAAGTTCATAGTTATATAATCTTATTGGTAAACTGGCACTGAGATAGTTTGGGCAGACTCCTAAGTAATTAAAGTACTTAGGCAGCAGTTTGAGAGAGGGAAGGTATTTTGAGTTGTAGAAATCAACTGAGGTTCTCTCAGTCAACGCTGGAATGTAAGAGCATTTGAGATCTTGATCCAAGCTAAACTGTGTTGTCAGTTTAGCTCAAATAAATTCTTATAATTTTTTTTTTTTAAAGCTAGAATGTAGAGAGAGGCTGTATTTCCCCAGAACCTCAAGACAAGTTTCACTGGAGATGGATATCCTTTCCATCCATCTCAGGAATATTCTAATTCATCTGCAGAGAATTCACAGGACCAAATTCCAAATAGTGTAAGATAGTGCTTGCTTAGAAATGATTATGCAATTTAAGCTATTCCAACAAGATTAAATTGGACTTTTAGGAGGTAAAATCAAGGTCACTTTGTCCATCTGCTGCAGATGCTCCTGAGTAATTTTGTCAGACCTGTGGGCAGGGCGTAGGCCAGTGTTATGTGGCTTTCTTTTTTCCTCGCGTCAGTGAATATGTAGTTCCAGATGGATTTTATTTTTAAGTTTGATTAAACAGGTAGCAACTTCCTCTGTGTATTAGCCTGATACTGATGAATTAATATTTGATTGGATAGGGTCTAAGTTTCTGTGTCTTGGTTTTGGTTTATCTGTAAATTGATACAAACTCAAGCAGCCAGACTTCATAGAGGCAGGAAATGGAGAAGGGGTACCTAGTGGGTTTGCAGATGTTTAGTATTTTTGAGCCATAAGCCTTGAACTGAAAAGTTCTTTCTTAAGTCTCTGATCATGGGCTCTTGGGCCATAGTGTCATGAAGGTAGGAAAGCTTGTGCCAGTACTACGCTATCTATTTCTTGCTCATTCTAAACAATTTGACTCTATCCCCTCTGTTTTCTCTTTCTAGTGGGCCAGCCCATGAACTTCCTGGATTGTTGAGATTAGCCCCACCTAGTGGTGAATTTAAGATAAAACTGGTAGTTGAATAGAGGGTACACTCTATCTAATATTGACACCACTTTTGAGGTCATAGATGGCAGAAGGGTGAGGAGATGATAATGCAGAAAAGAATTGAGGCTGAGTCAGTACACTGGTGGACTGGGGAGGCTTATGGATTTTCCTCAGTACAGCCTCATAAGGGAGGCAGGATAGATGGTATCATTTGTCAGATGGCAAGATTGAGGTTAATCAACTTGGCATTGTGATAGAAAGTGCATGCATAGGCTTTGGATTTGAGTTTGGGCCTTGCCACTAATTTGATCTTTGACCTTTAGCAAGTAACTTAAACTTTGTGAGCCTTGCATTCTCCTTTATGAAATGGAAGTAGTTGTACTTACTCTACCTGAGAGTTATGAGAGTTAAATGAAATGTTCTATGTAAAGCACTTAGCACAGTGCATGGCAAGTAGTAGATAGTTAGCAGTAAATGGGATGGATTGAGTTACTATGACTGTTGGCTCACTTCAAAGTAGAGCCAGAGAACCCTGTTGGCTTCTGGGTGTTAGGCTGCTCTATGAATGAGGGGCCTTCAGCCCCATTGCCAGGAATAGGGTAATACTTTCAGAGAGCCTGAGAAAATATCACAGTCTCCTTATATCCCATCTCTAACCAACTCTGTGACAGGGCTAGGCATTTGTTTGGAGCTCCAGACCCACAGTGGAGTCTTAGTGCCAGCTTCCCAGACCACCTTTGTAAAGCTTTATAGGATCTGCACTGGTCTTGATTCTGAATCTCTTACTCCCTAAAGAACTGCCCCCTTTTCTCCATAACTTGACGACTTCATATTTGTATTGCTGTAAGGAAGTTTTCCACATCCCTTGTCAGCTTGTGAGGGTCGGGCAGGCACTAGTGAATTCTTCACTTGCCTCGTGTGAGAATGACTTCACCCTAGGATGCTGAGTTTGCAGTTACCTCATCTCCTACTGCAGTAATACCCCCTTATCTGTGGAGGATATGTTCCAAGGCCCTCAGTGGATTCCTGAAACCATGGATAGTACCAAACCCTAATCAACTTTTTCAGCTCTGCTGGAAATGTGGCAGAACCTTCCTCATCAGTAGTAATTTTTATATTTTTCAGTCCAAAGCAGTATATGGCTTGGTGTCAGGGGATCCCTTTCTAAAGTCTCTGTATAGGCTCAGTGTTTTCTGGTGCAACATGTTGCCATCACTCAGAACATGTTTTCTGTTCATAACGACCGACAAATTTAATGCCTTTTTAATCTTAACTCAGCATGTATCATGCACTGTGGCCATAACTTTTGGAGTTTGAAATGTGACAGCAAAAAATTAGCACAGACTTTTTTTCCTTTTTTACAATTTCACAGATTTTTTTTACTGTAGGTCTTAGCAACTGCAGCATACAATTTTTTTTTTTCCTTATTAAAATCATGATCTTTTCACTTTTTTGCTTAAAGGAAGCACTTCAAGACTTCTTTGGCATATCTGAATTGCCAGGAACACTATGCTTGTGTTTTGGGGTTATTATTAAGTAAAATAAGGGTGACTTGAACATAAGCACTGCAGTACCATGACAGGCAATCTGATAACTTAGGTGGCTACTAAGTGACTAACAGGTGGGAAGCCTATGCAGTGCAGATACACTGGACTGAGGGATGATTTATGTCCAGGGTGAGACAGTGTGAGATCTCATCATGCTATTCAGTCTTATGAATTGTTTACTTCTGAAATTTTCCATTTAATATTTTCGGATAATGGTTCACCACGGGTAACTGAAACTAGAAAGCGATATTACAGATAAGGGGAGGGAGGACTACTATATAAAATTCCTCTGTTACAGATGCTAGTTTATCGTAAGACCAGCTTTTCCTTAGTCCATAGGAATCTTGAATCCTGGTAAAAGTAGTGTGACTAAAAGTAGAGGTTTTTTTTTTTTTTTTTTTGCATTTTGTGGTTTGATATCTCATTCCTCCTATGGTATTAATATCATCACTGGAAAAAGCTTTGGATTAGGAGTTGAAGACCCAGGTTCTAGTTGCAGCGCCAGAATTTCCTTGGACAAGTTGCTGTACCTCTTTGGGCCTCAGTTTGCTCATGGGTAGATAAGTAGATTTTTATTCCTTTTTGGTGTCTTTTTAGCAGGAGACCTCTCCCTCCCCTCCCTGCCCCCCTGAAAAAAAGAAAATCAAGTCTTACATAGAACCTCATTATAGAAACAAAAGTTTTCATGAAACAACTGCTGTGAAGGACGCAAGCCCAACAGTTTTGTTGCCCCCACTGCTTCTTTGCCCTCAACATGGACACACGCTTTGTATACCCTTGTGGGACCTCTAGTGCTCTGCTAAGAGATTTGAACACCCTGGTGAGGATCATCTGTACAGCTCTAAGAATTTTTGCTATTGAGAGGTAGTTAATAAAAATCTATAAAACCTGTGTATTAAATATACAAGTAGACTATTTAGTCTTCAAGAAGAATTAGGTTTTTGTTGATAACATTTGAGAGGTTCCAAAGTTTGGTTCAGTCTTTAGTGATTTGTATATTGCAGTGTCCAATAAAGACTGACTTGGTTTTTGCTTGTGGGATAAATACGATTTCTTAACAGTGGCAGGCACTGCATTTTCCCATCTTATGGACCACTTTTTTTCTGTATACCAATAGGATCCAAGCATTAATATAGTTCCCTAGTGAAACTATATCCCCTTATAGATATCTCTCTCTTTGTAAATATTCTAGTATTCTCCATTACAATTTATATAAAATAGAATGTTTGCTGTGGTTATTTGTGTTTTGGAAATCATTCTAGTGCCAGTTTTGTATAGAACTTTTTAAAGAGAAACAGTATTGAGTAATAGAAGCACATATGTTTTGGAGTAGAGCGACCTACATTTGAATTAGATTGTCAATAATTAGCTGTGTTTGAGCAAACTGTTTTAGCTTTTCAGTCCTCATTTACACATTTTTTAAATTGAGTCAGTACCTGTTAACCTTTTGCAGAATTGTCATAAGGGTTAGGGATAATGGATCTTCAACCCCCAGTGAACATGCAGTCTGACAAAAGGATAAAGATTGGTTTGTTCGGGAGTTTTTCTCATAGAAGGGCATCCAGTTTTATATTAATTGATTCAAAATGGTGCATCACTCAGTGGTGATTTACTCTTGCCGAGGTGTTTATTCATTTCAGGGAATACTTGTTTATATCTTGTCCATTGTGCAAAAGGTAGTGTAATAGAGTAATAATGAAGAACATGGACTCTAGAGCCAGACTGTCTGTGTTTGAATCCCGGCTCTACTGTTTACCTTCTGAATGATTTTGGGCAAGTTATTTAACTTTTATGTTTTCCTTGGGATAATAATACCTACTCAGGAGTGGGGTTTTTTTGTTTTTTTGTGTGTGTTTTTTTTAAACCTAGGTCACAAATCTCTTCAGTCCTGTAGAAAGAGAAAAGTTAGATCACACAGTTGGAGAGAGGGTTTGGTAGTCTGGCATCAGTGATGCAGCTAAAAACTTAGCAAGTGGCCAGTCTGACCCCAACAGTGTATTTCTGTGTTCTGTTTGTAGACATCTTTTCTGCCTCATTTAAGTATGCTATTTATCTGAATGCTTTTCAAACAATTCAGTTTTAGTTATCACAGATTTTCTAGGGAGAATCTTATACACCTAGAAGAGACCTAAGGTTATTGTTAGTCCTTCATTTTACACATGGAGGAGGGAGGACACTTGCTCAAAGGCCCATACAGCACATTTAGTGATAGAACCAACCTGAATCCTGTACACAGTCCAGGACTTTGTTCCTGTAATATAACACAGGATACTCATTTTTTTAAAAGACTGGATGAGCAATTCTTGCTAGTGAAGAGTAGCAAAACTTAGATATTTAATAAATTATATAGGAAAATGGGAAATCTGCAGACATGGGAGTTCCTTTTCAGAGCTGTGGGCCATCAGATTTTCTAAGTGCTTCGAAGATTGAAAGAGACTAATCAGTGAGGTGAGGCTGCCAGGAAGACCTCAGAGCATAGAGTTCTTCAGCCAGGGCTCATAGGAAAGGATGTTTTCCTCATGTCTTGTATAGTGGGCCTGGCTTGTGGAATGGTATCCCCAAATGATACACATGCTGTTCCCGTAACAGTAGTGGGAGCTTATTCATAAACAATTTACAGGAATTTTAGGTTCAGAGTAACTAAGTAACTTGCCAAAGACCAAAATGATGAAACCAGGATTCAGCTCCAGATCTATCTGATTCATAAGACATCTTGTTTCCCACAATATAGGCTGCCCCCCAAAGTGTGAATGAACATTCTCAGGAGGGCTGGACTCAGGCAGGAGCCACACATTAGGTCCTCTGGAGAGAGGACTGGAGATGGAGGCACACTGTGTCTGCTCTGTTTTTCTTTCCTAGAGTCAGTAGGTATACAGATGTCTACAGTTTGAGTTCCTCAAGGTAAGGAGAGAAGGTATCTATATCTTGGGGGTAGAGGCTGCTCAGGGCTTGGGGAGAGGACAGGTAGCAAAGTTTCTCAGGTGGCCTTTGATAGGACCAGTTTTAATACCAGTGTGAGTTGGCTAAGGCCAAGTTATCAGAGCTGGCACTAACAATGATAGATGACTTTGTCTGCTAAAAAGAAAACTGGAAGGAAGGACCTTTAGAGGTTATTTAGACCAATCCTCACTTTTTTGAGGTGGAGGTGCAGGAGTGGTACAATAGTTTTACTGAGATATAATTCATATACTGTGGAATTCACTTATTTATAGTGTTTGAATATAGTGGTTTAGTGGTTTTTATATATTCACTAAATTGTGCAGTAATGACCATGATATTAAAAAATTTTCTTTACCTCAGAAAGAAACCCTATACCCTTTAGCTATCACCTCCTAAACCCTCCTCCCTTGCCCCCAATCCCTCCATCTCTAAGCAATCACTAATCTAGTTTCTGTTGCTATAGATTTGCCTTTTCTGGCCATTTTATATAAATTGAATCATATATATGGTCATTTGTGTTGGGCTTAGGATAATTTCAAGGTTCATCCATATTTTAGCATATTAGGACTTCATTCCTTTTAATGGCTAATATTTAATTTTGTGGATACCATATTATTTTCTGATTCATTCATCAGTCGATGGACTCTTGAGTTACTTCCACCTTTGACTGTTACGCATAATGTTCCGGTGAACATTCGTCTACATGTTTCATGTGGCCTTTCAGTTTTCTGCTGGAGAAATTGAGATGATTTACCCAGTTCCCAGTGCTGTGCCTGGGGCTGGAGGAGGCTGCGATACCAACTACTTGACCAAGATGTTGACAAACTGAGCAGCTTTGTGAACATGTAGGGATTTATGAAAGAATTGAGATTATCTTTAGTTTTGGGGCCTTCTGTTCCTCCAGGAGGGATGATATAAGGGTGTGAGGATTAACTCAGGTATCACATTTTCCACTGATCCTGCTGCAACCTTGGTCAAATGACACTGCTCTTTAAGCCTTGATTTTCCTATGAAAAATGGAATTAATACCCACCTCGCAGTGTAATGAACACTAGCAATAATATAGATAAAGCACCCAGCATAAGGCCTGTCTAAAGTACTATTATGTAGAAAGACATTAGAGGGGCCCAGGAAAGTGGCTGTGAGGTGGACCTGTAATGCTCCAGAAGAGCCACTAGATGGCAGAGAAACTGCAAGAAAGGTGGTTGTGCACCTGGGACTTAGCAAGAATTCTTGAGTTTCTGCCTTTCTCATTGCCCTTGGGAAGGGAGTGCAAACGCTCATATTGCTGGGAAAAGAGCCCACTGCCCACAGTGTCTTGTCTCCCATACCTGCAGACTACTTCCACTTCTGAGAACCATTACTACCCTCCAGAGCCAGTGATCTTGCTTCCCATTTCTCAGATAACTGAATATCTTTCAGTTAACTTTCAGCCAAGCATTATTCTTTCTAGTTTTTAAAGTTGGATCATGAACCGAGCCTTTGTGCAGACTGTCTTTGGGGAACTCGCAGACTGACATCCTCTATTACAGACAGATACTTTCTGTCCTTATAAGCAGCAGCATCAAATTTGGGCTGCCAGGGAAGAGCGAAATGTCCATGTGGGCCTGGGAGTTGGAGGGAATTGGTTTATTTCAGGACTGTAGAGAAGGTTTGGGTTGGTTGGAAGGTGTGCAAACAAAACTCCTCTTAAGGGTGTACACTGAGACTGTTAGATGAGATGATCTTCACATTCTCTCACCATTCTGAGCCTAGGTGGCCAGTTGAGTAAGTAAAGGGAATCTTGGGCTTTTCTTGGGGTCATTCAGAAAGACTGCTTACTGCTTGGTTTCTCCCAGCCCCCTTTTGTTCCGAAGGAGGGAAGTTGTATGTCTAAGAGTTGAGGCTCTCTAATTTGCCAAGGCCCACGAGTAGAGGATGGAAAAAGCAGGGAGTTGGAGGCAGATAGGTGGGCTCCTGGGGCTGGAAGTGGCCTTGAAAGATCTTGTGGTTCATACCCTTGCCTAGGGGCAGATGAATGTCTCAATGGGGGCAGGGGGAATGCTAAACTTCTAGTCCTAAGGCACCAGAGTCAGGCCGAGAGGGCCTTGGGCAGGCCTGAGGCTTAAACAGACCCTGGCCATCCCTCAGCAGGCCTGGCCCTGTAGTTCAATGCTAGCCACTTTGTTTTGTTCTTACACTCTCTGATGTTCTCATGTCTCTTTGTCATCTTTTCTTAACCTGTATGTGAGCCTCTCCTTGTATCCGGAATGGTGTTGAGCACATAGTTTGTTTGAACATAAAAAAGGCAGGGAGAAGAGAGGGAGTCAGAATACAAAAGAAACCAACAGGAGAAATAACATGCATGGGTTGTAGTACCATTGATTTATAAAGCTGCTGATAAAATGCTTTCATGTTCATCCTCAGGAAAGCCTGTGAGGCAGGTAGAACATGAGATTATTTTACAAATGAGAAAACTGGTGTAGAGTTGAACTTCTATAAGATGGCACAGATTAAACCAGAGTCTTTTGGTTCTAAGTCCAGTGTGCCCTCTACTCTAGTACCTCGGTACCTGAGTATGTTACTTCTCTGTGTGGTTGATGCTCTTTTTCATTCAGTGGGTTCTGTGGTTAGGAAAGCTAGGACTGATATCCCACTAATTCACAAAGTGGATAAGGTTCATCCTCAGCACCTCCCATGTCCATTTCCCTCCATGAAGCTCATGAGACAGATGGTTGGTAACACTTGGTCAGATTGAGGTAGGGACAGCTCATGGGAGACCAGGCTGGCAATTGTTGCTTTGGCTTCCAGATTAGAGAGTTTGGATTTTGCTTCCTTCATATTAATTTTTCCCTTTAGTTATTAAAGGGTAAACCACCCCCTTTGGGGTTTAGAAGCTAGACACTAGGGAAGAAGCAGCATTAAGTGTGTGTGTGGTGGTGGTGGGGGGTGTTGTTATAGAGTTACTGTGGAAGTTTCAGGCTTTGGAGTAAAAGACATCTAGATTTCAAACCATCTGTGACGTCAAATAGCTGTGACTTTGGACAAGTCTATTAACGTCTCTAAGCTTCAGTTTCAACCCTAAAACTGAATCGTTGCTATGTTGTAGGGCTGATGAGAATTAGAGATGTGTGCACAGAGAAGGTCATGTTCCTTGAGTGTTCCACATCCTGGTTACTTGCCGTCTCTCCTGTGTGCTGCCACAGATGGACCCTTGATTGCCTTCTGCTCTGGTGAGCCAAGAGCAGGAATCCCAGGCCTGGTTCTTGGGAAGCTCACCCCAGGGGCTGTAGAATCTGATGCATTTGTACTTTCCCAGGAGAAGGGGGAGGATGTCTTTAAACTTCTTGCTGGCTGCTGGGCCCTGGGACAAAGGGGAGACAAGCCCCAGGGCTGAGACAATCATGTCTTTATTATCTCAGATGTCTCAGGCCTGTCCCCCGCCTGGAGATATATGGCCGGGAAGGCTAGCTCCATGGCCTCGGCGCGATTCCAGGTCCTAGGAATGTCTGGCTGTTTTATAGCAAACAGAATCACGCACAACAGCCCGGCATCCAGGCATCTCCACCCCAGCAAGCTCTTTCTCTCCACCAGCTTGTAAAACAGTGAGACCTACAGCAGTGTGACACAAGCCCCATGCCTCTTGAGGTCCCAGCAGCCTGGCACAGAGCAGCAATCCTAGGCAATGGCAAACCCAGTCAAAGGCTCTGGGCACAGGGCCAGCAGCACAGGCCTGGACATACCCAGGGACCATCTTTCAGACCAGGCCCTCCTTGGCTCAGTTCTTTCTTGTCAGCTATGGGCTGCCCTGATTGTAGCCTCTCCCTTTTGACCCCTTGGGAGCAGCTGAAGGGAGCCACTGAGAAGGTTTGTTTACAGATGCACTTGGCATAGGATGGGGAGACCAGCAGCGATGAGTCCTTGAGTTCCAGCTTCCAGCTGCTCCCAGGTGCTGGGGAGCCTTCCTCTCTGGGCCCCGAAGAAACGAGCCCACACTGTTGTCTTTGGCCAAGGTTTCAGGAACTCGGAGAAGAGACCAGGAGACAGTGGGTCAGATGGCTGTCCAGAGCATCATTTATAACGAAGCCATGTGGGCCGGCCCTCTAGGGGGGCCTTGCGAATGGACTAGGGGTTGTGGACCCATGCTGAGGCTTTTCTCTGGGGCCTTGAAAGGGATCCTGCAGTCCAGGGACAATAGTGGATGGTGATGGTTTAATCTGCTCCCCTGACTCCCTGATCCAGAAAGAGTCCATACTACCAGCCCTAGAGCTGTAGCATTTTCGAGCTTTCAGGGATTTGAGCCCACTCCTGTGGTGCCCTTCATCAGCCTGGCAGTCTACCTTATGCCTATCTAGTGCTTAGCAGATGGCCACATTGCATTTTTTTCTACAGTGCATGCCTTGGTTCATTTGACATTCAGTGCTTCTTGCCCCCCGCCCCCCAGAAGATCCAGACCCCACTCTGAAAGAGCATGTGCAGTCCAAGGGGGAGGATGTGAACGTGTAAGCAGTAGTGTGTGTGGCACAATGTGGCATGGACTTCAGGGGAAGCACAGGTCTATAAAAGGGGTACCCACCCATTTTTCTATAAAGTGTGCCCTCTGCCCACCTGAAGTATGGGGAGCCCACTCTGAGACATCTGGCTCAGCGAGTCTCAGGATCAGAGCTGTGGGGGTGTTGGCAGGATTATTCTCTAATCTTAACAGCAATAGTAGTAGCTAATAGGTGAGTGAGTAGCAGCTGTGTGACAGGCAATGTGCTAAAGTACTTTGCATGCTTTATCTTCACAATAGTTCAATTTATAACTGAGAAAATAGGGTAAATGACTTACCCAAGGTAACAGCTAGGACATGGTGGAGGTGGGGATATTTGACTCCAGAGCATTTAACTACCTTGGGGGTAAGTATTAGAACAGCCAATGGACAAATAGTGTATGTAATTTGAAATGCTTGTTTTAGTCAGAGCATTTATTTTGTCAGAACTAGCAGCAAGGCTTTTGTGTCTCGAAGGCAGGGAGTAGAGGTTAAAGGTTGAGAACCTCTTCTTTGCTAATGAGCTAATGCCTGTATTAGGTGAGCCGGACAGAGCTCTGACTCTTAAAGGCAAATTGGAGGGAAGTAACCTGCCTTTCCCCTCAACACGCTGGGGTCCTCTTATCAAACTGAAGCCTGCTGTAGTTGTAATGTACCCTGTGTGCTGAGAGGAGAGGGTTGAGGTACTGTGTACTGGAGAGCCATCATCAAACATATGGCAGTGGTAACCGGCCAGGTGGAAAGGGGCGAATGCATGTCCCAGGTCAGAAGTGAAGGGAATGGACACCTACCTACACTGTGGTTCTGTTTCCACAGTAGCCTTTGAGACGGTGCAGATGGGGAAGGCGAGACTCATAGGGGTTAATTTATCCAAGGTCACCAAGCTAGTGAGAGGCCTAGAAGAGGTTCAGTCCCAGATCTGTGCGACTTCAGCTCTCAGGCTTCTTCCATAACGCTGTGCCTGTTCTTTTTTGAGGAATGAGTCTAAAGTCCCTTCTCATTCCCTTCTGGTTTGAATGTTTGAGCTGCCCTCTCTCTCCACCTCCCTCCTTCCTGACTGAAGCATTCTGAATTCATAGCAGCAGCCCTGCATCCTCTTGGTCACTTCTCTGGATCCACTCCAGCTCTGTGAAGAATCAGAGGGGCAGCAACTCGCCCTGTCCTGGCTGCGATAACCATCAGCCATTCCTGAAGCTTCCCAGGTGGCTCCAGCCGCTGTCCAAGAAGGGGATGAGGAGGAGGCCCAGGCTGTAGGAGGTGCTGGAAGGAGGGAGGAGGAGGGGTGGGAAGACTCCCAGGAGCAGAGAGACCCAGCAAAATCTGGTGTCATCTAAAACTGATGGGACCAGGAGTCTACAATGCCATCCCCACTCACCTAACACACACTGTCCATCACACTTAAAGAGCCAGAGTGCTGGCTGATGATGACTATCAATGTCTCTTACAGCTCTTCCCAGTCCTCAGAGTGCTTCCCCATTCAGCATTTCACTTGTTCCTCCAACAGCCATAATGCCGGGGGTAGGGAGGCTGTGTACAATAGAGGCTTTTGAATTAGAACGGAATCTGGTCTTGGCTCTGCCACTATCTTCATCTCTCTTACAGATAAAATTTAGAGGTATTAACCTCAGATTGCACTTGGCTGCCAGCAGTGGAGCTAGAGTGAGACCCTAGGTCTGATGTCTAGAAGGAGGTAGGGAGAAGCAGCATCTGCAGGGCTCCGGTTAGGTGCTGGTTAAAGTCCTGCTTAGAAATCTGCTTGTTTCTGTGTCCTTATGATCTGTTTATTTTCCTTCAGTTTCCTAGTAAAAGATCTTTTTGAAAAATACCTCCCTTTTTGGCTGAAGCTGAAGGGGAAAAGGACTCATCTACTCATCTATACCTTGGTTCAGGCTAGATAATCTAGAGCCAGGTGTGGGAGCAGCCCAGAGTTCAGACTGGATTGTCAGCCCCTTCCTGTTCTTGCTGTGGGCATAAACCTGACCGCTTGTCTCGCGGGCTTGGAACTAGACCTAAAGTCTTCTGCCATACCAGCCAGGGCACTGGGTGGTAGGCAAGGCTGTTGTTCCTACCTGTGGCTTTGTCTACCCTAGCAGTGTGACTCCAGCCTTCCTCACCTTCTGCCCTAGAGAAAGCTGTCTACAGAATAATATATAGATCCGCAGCAGAGTGGCAGAGTTGAACTTAGCCTAGCCAGAGACAGATAATACTGCTTTGTGGGGAGGAGGTGGGCTCAAAGCTCTGAGGCCCTTTTGCCCAGGAAGCATAAGAGGTAGGTCTAGGCCAGCGGTGGAGTGAGAAAAAATGGAGAGTTGTGTAGAACTGGAGGAGGGGCCGACACACACACACACACACACGCGCACGCGCGCGATATGCAGGTCTCTGCTGTGAGCCTTGGTTGTCTTATCTGTAATGTGGGGATGAATCATATCCTTGCCTCTCAGGTGCTTTATTTATGTTCTGTTATTTGCTTGTGACCATGACATATACAATAATGCTGGTAGTGGTATTTAGTGTGTGTCGGCCTGACCCCATGGTCAATAGGTGCTCAATAAATGGTAGTGGTGGTGCACATTGGTGATCACAGTTTCCTGAGGGGCATGGCCCGTTCAGGGAGGCTATGTCACTTTCCCAAGTAGGAGCTCCAAGGAGGCTGGAGCTCCTGATGTTGCTGTAAAGTCCACAAGTACCTGAGTAGGTGAGGAACCACATTGAGGATGGAGGATTTGGCTTAAAAAGGAGATACTCCCAGGCTGAGAGTTGATGAAGGCGGAATTAGCATGGAATTGAGAAGTGGTTGTGCAGATGAAGGGCCTTGTTTGGAGCCTGGGCTCTCCCAGTGAGTGCTGGATTGTCTAGAGGGGCCACTCCTGGTCCAGGACCAGTCTGTGCCAGAGTTTGCTCTGACTTCCTTCTACCTCCCTTGGCACCATCTTCCCCCATTTATCAATCTCTGGGCTTTCGTTCGTTTCTTCTCCCGTGTCCGCCTTTGCTTTCTCCGTTGTGGGAGTCCTACTATAGCCTTTCCAAGTCTGGGCAGGTGGTTGTTGATGGGACTAGAGTCTGGTCCTGACCCAAGGTCATACATGATCTGTTTCCTAGCTAGACTGTGAACTCCTTGAGGACAGGGTCCAGGAGCCTCGGGTCCCTACCAGAGGGGCCCAGCCCCTCTTGGCCTTGATTGTTGGGCTGGCCAAGGGAACACAAACCTGAGTTGGTCCTCCCTCACAGGTGGCATGGGTAGGGGTGGGGGTGGGTACTGAATCAGAATATATGGCTCCTTGTGTCCAGCTTCCTCTTCCTGGCTGGCTCAAGGCTTGGGAACAGTGGCTGCCTTTCTGGGGCAGCCAGGGCATCTGGCCAGAGTATGCTCTATTGGGCATGGTCAGCTCTTCAGCAAGCCTCGGTCCTCCTCTTAACCTAGAGAAGGCCCCGGGTTATTGGTGTTGATCTTGGCGGACCACCGGGCCCCTCAGCAAACAGGGAGGCGAGTGTGCACCCGGCCTGGGCCTGTTTGTGTTGGCCTCGCCAGGCGGGGGATTAGCTCAGCTGGGCTGCTAATTGCCTCCGAAGTGCCGGCCTGGATGCTGACAAGGGCTGGGCCTCTAGGCCCCTCCTTCCCAGCAGGCACTATGCCAGGCTAGGGGGCCTGGCCCAGAAGGGCCCCTTCTCTCCCCTGTCAGCGCCTGCTTGGCCTAGACCCTTGAGATGCGGGCAGGGGGTCACTAGGGCTGGCGGCTCAGGAAGGAGTGGGGGGAGATGCCTATGAAGTCATTGCCTGGGCTAGGCCAGGCCACACTCCACCCCTCCCCCACATCCCTTAGACATCCCCTCACACCCCCCTTCTTGAGTCAGACGCCTTCTCCTGAAGCTCAGCACTTTCTCCTCTTACTAGGAAGCTGCTGGGCTCCTCTGCCCAGATGCTCCTCTGTTCCTCAGCCTTTCCCTCTCTGTTCCTGTGTCTGTCCTCTCGCCCTCTGCTATTTTCTCACTCAGTTTCTCAGCCTGTCTTAGCTCATCTCAGTTCCCCAGACCCTTTTATACCCTTCTTGTGTTCTCTGGTCCTTCCCTGGCCCAAGATCCACCTTAAGCCTTGCCTCTGGTCTCCCCAGACTTCCCTTGGACCACTGTCAGTCAAGAAGGGGCTGAGAAGGAGGTCTTTATCACGTGTTTTTACAACTTGCCCAGAGACCTAAGGCCTGAGCTCTGAGGGCAGCTGTCAAGGATGGATCTGGACACCACCCAGCCTGGGAGACATGAAAGCCTTCCATCTTCAAAGGCGGAGCCCCTGGGCCCCACTACATATGCCTCCTACAGCTCAGACACTCCCATATCCACTCTGACTCTACCCTCCTTGGCCCCTGCTCCTTGTCCTAGCCCTGCTTTTTGCCCAAATTGGGGCCTTGGTTCAGCCTCTAGCTGGTGCCTAAGGGCAGCTTCGTTGTTGCCTTGCTTGGTACTGCTGGGTTTCTCGACTCCTGGGATTCTTTGTCTCTGTCTCCTGTCTGAGGATCTATGCCTTGAGACATCTGCCTGCTTCTGATCCTTGGGATGAGGCCAAAGGAGGACTCCAGTCTTGGGGTACCTGTCTTCAGCCCCTAACCTATCCCACACTGTCTCTGCTTTTCTCCTTGTTCTATCTCCCTTTCTGGCCCCCTCAATCTTAGAACTACTTTAACTGCCTCTTACACTCTTGAAAAGGGAATAATATTAATATAATAATTGTCATTCGTCGAGCTTTACATGTGTTATTTAACATCCCCAATAAATAGGTTCTATTATTATTTAGCCCCATTTGAAGTTGGGGCAAGGGGAGTAGCACCATGTTGTGAATCTTAAAAGAAAGAGTCCCAGAGAGGGACAATAAGTTGTCCAAGGTTCTATATAGTGAAGGGATTCCAACCCAGGCCTTACTGCAAAGCCTGCATCTTTTTCACAGTTCTAGAAAAGAGTTGGGAATGGACACCTTCACCTCTTCGCTCTGCCATCTTGGACTCTCTATTGCCAGTCCTCTCCCCTCTGCCTTTGACCTTGATTTGAGGACGAGGTTTCCTTTTCTATCTACCCAGAGTTTAGACTCCATCCTCTCCCACTGTCTATTATTCACCTCCCCAGTTCTTCACAAATTTGTGTATACTCCTGCTGTCCTGAAAGCTTTTCGCATTAGCCCTTTTATATCCCATTAAACTTCTGGAAAGCCTAACATAGCCTAACTGTTTCCAGGCTGGTGTGGATTTGCTGCAGTGGGGGTGGAGGGTTGAGAGACAGGCCCTGGCCCCCTTGATAAAGATGAGGAATTCACTCCACTAAACTGAGGTTCCTGAGAAGCCATCTTGGGTCTTCCCATCATCTGTGACTTGAGTTACATGGCGTTTTTCCATTCGGTAACCTCTTTCTCACTGGGCTCCAATCCTGGATTTTCCTTCTAGTCACAGGCCTTGAATCCTTGTGTCCTTAAGTGCTGTTTTTTTCCTACTTGTCTCCTACCTCCTCAGTTGGCACCCACTTCACTAGACCCTCCTTTGTCATTGTAGTTGTCTTTCCTCTCTAATTCAACACTCAAGAAGGGTTCTGAGGCCTTGGCCCAGGCCAAGGTTCAGTAGTTGATCACGGCTCATTGAAATGCAGGTATGGCCTCAGTGTGTTAAGGGTTAATTCCAGACAACCTGTAGGTGGGTTCTTTGCTTGAGGCCATCAGACATTCAGAAGG
>NW_006443568.1:12286754-12289023 GCF_000325575.1 Pteropus alecto | reverse complement strand
GTGTCCTCACATCTAGAGGTTGCTAGTACTTACCTGCTTTTCTCATGTTCTTCCCAAAGTCTTTCTTCTCTTCTTCTATAAAACAGTCAGTGCCACAATTGCAAGATAAAGAAATAATCATTTTATTGTGCATCAGACTATTTCATGGGGATGTCACAATGGCAAGGAGCCTAGTATAAAAATTGGAGGATGGGGTCAGGGCAGCAGAGGGGGCAGCAGCATCCAGAGCTGGGGCTTATCTGGCCCGAGGCCTCAGAGAACTTCACCATTGCCTGTGGCAAGACTAGTGGAGGTTTCAGACAGGACTCGGAACCCCTAGCACGCTTTCAGAGTGGGTGGGCTACATCAGGCCTATTGGTTCTTCCTTTTTATTTGAGAGAACTTGGAGGAGGGCGCGTCCAAGGAAGCTCCATTTTCCTGCAGCTGTGGATCCTTTGGCCTTTGGGTTGCTGGTGATAGTGGTGGTAGGGCTGGGCTGAGGTTCCTAGAATCTAGTTAGCTTCACTGAGGTCACACCCTTCAGAACCCCAAGAGGATCAACTTTGAGAAGCCCCCTGGCAGGTGGAACGGTGAAGCCTGTGAAAGGGCACAGACCCTCTCACTTCTTATTGGGGGCAGTGCCCATAACGCCAGCACCTAGCTTGGACCTACTATTCCCCTGATTCTAGGGATAGGACTTGGGGTGGGGGAGAGTGGCTCAGCCCTGTCTCTGGAAGGGGAGAGGTCTCCACTGCTTCCTGTTTCTGGGTCTGGCCTCTGCCAGTGAGGGATAGTATTTTCCCTGGCGCTGAGCGGACAGCTGAACAGAGCCCGCCAGAAGAGCAGTGAGCCCAGCTGGGCAGCTGTGGGGACACTTAGTCGGCTCAGCTTTCATCCACATCAGAGCCTGCCTGCCCCACGATTATCCCCACATTCAAATATGGCTCCAGCATCTCACTTGGTTTTGGCCTTCTTGGATGGACATTGAGCAGAGCGCTTGGCTGGAGGCCAAGGGTGTTGACTTCTTCGTGAAGGAGCCAACACCAGGAGGCACAAACCACAAGGCCTGAAGGAGAGCTTCTACAGGCCGGAGCCTGTATTCTGAATCTGGTACTTTGAATTCAGATGCAGAGCTCTGGAGCCAAGAGCTTGGGTCTGAGAACCTTCAATGGGGATCCCAGAGCTCAAGACCTCAAATCAGCAGCCTAGAGCCCCAATGTGGGGGCAGTTTAGAGACGGCTGACAGCGAGAACCTCTGGTGCTTGGGAGTCCACCCTAGAAGCAGTTGGGTTAGGCTGGATCTTGTGTACTCGTCTTGCTCCCAGAAGTTTGGGCTGGGCTCCTGATGGCTGGTTCACAGGGCCAGGGCCGGGTGCTGGTGCTGACTCTTCAGTACCCATGGTACCCCGGGGGCAGGGGCGCCTCAGCTACCTCTCCTCGTCAGCCTTTCAGCAGTCCCTTGTCCCTCAGAGCCTGTTCTGCCCTCAGGAGCTGTGTGGACTCTAGCTCAGCCTGTGGTCTGTGCCTCTGGTTGCCTCACAGCTCTTCTAGCCAGAGCCCCTTCCTCAAGGCTCAAACCCAAGATGACCAGAAGTTCCTGGGTCTTTGGGTACAGGAGCCCAGGAGGAGCCTGGCTGGAGGGCTCTCTTGGCTCTGCCTCTGTCTGCATCTAGTTCGCTCCGGGACCCGGCTGGGCATTGCCCTCTCTGCTGTAAAATGGGCATAAAACATCCCTGTCTTGTCCATCATCCAGTGAGATGGCCCAGTGTAGGGCCTAGAACATAGTATTTGTTCAGTAAATTTGGTTGAGTGAAATAATGGTTGGGAGAAGGTGTTTTTACACAGCCCTTTCCTTGGTGTGTGTGTGAGTGATTACCATTCTTAGTCTTATGGAGGAGCAGCACTGTGACTCACGGGGCCATCACTGCAAAGGCCCAGCTGGGATCTCTGATCCAGGGTGACAGCCTATGCTCCTGCCTGGGAGGGACCAGGGAATGGGGGGTTTCCCTCTGCGAGGGGGAGGCCAGGCAGGCTGGGCTCTGGGGTGGGACTGTAGTCTTCTCTTGCCTTCATCTCACCTGCTCTTCCTGCCTGGAAGGTCCCACAGAAATTCAGCTTCCAGCTGCTCATGGAGGCTGAAATTAACCCTTTGCCTCTGACCTGGTAGCTAGCTGCCCATTCCTTTTCCAGGGGATTTGAGAAGACAAGGCTACCAGGCTGAAGCTGCCAGGGGTCCATACATATGTGTGGAGGTGCGCCTTCCGTCAAAATGGCACCAGTTTTCCCCTGC
>NW_006443568.1:12284241-12286731 GCF_000325575.1 Pteropus alecto | reverse complement strand
CAGTAGGCACATGGCTGTAACACTCCTGTTGCCCACCTGAAGCCTACAAGTAGAAAAACAGATACAGATAACAAATGAGTGGTCAGCAGCAGCCACATGTGGACAGCCAGAAGCATGAGAAAGGTCCCTTTGGTCAGTGGCAGCCACAAAGGCCCAGGCTTCAGGGAGACCCCAGTTGGTGCCCTTGGGGTCACCTGCCTGGTTTCAGTAATAAATAACATGAGGACCCAAAAACCAAACCAAAACAAAAAATATAACCAGTATCTTTTGGGGTAGGTGGTGGGGGACTGTTTAAATTATCGGCCTTCCCTGGGCCACTAGGTGGTTGCTGGCGCAGGCTGGGCGGCAGTCACCGGCATGTGTGTAGCTCCACCAGCCGCTGGCACTGCCGGCACTTGACAAAGCAGCACCAGTGGAATTTGCAGCTGCAGCGCTCAGCCAGCTCCACCTGTGCTGTGTGGAAGCCGCGGCCACAGCACAGCAGCTCACAGCCGTCAATGGCCTTGGACGTCTTGTTGCATGTGCGGCCCCTTGTGCCCAGCACGCCGCTGCGCATGTCCTGCTCGCAGAAGTCGGGGCTGGGCTCCAAGTACACCAGGTCCTCATCTGTATGTGGCTTGAACTGTGCATTGCGCGGCACCAGCGCCCTGGAGGACCCCACACGGCGTGGCTCCACCTCGGTGGCGCCATCAAACTTTTCCTTCAGTGCGTGGCCCACCTGACGGAAGGGTGGCACGGCTCGCCAGCATGTCTTTACCTCGCAGGAGCCCGATACCCCATGGCACTTGCACTCCACCCGCATATGTGTCAGGATGGCCTGCAGGGACAGGGAGGAAATGGGCCATCAGGAGATGCCGGAGGTGGCTGGGGAGGGACCGCTGGGGCTAGACGGTGGGGGCCTGGGTGGGGGCATGCCACAGAATTGCAGAAAATGTACTATCGTGCTTCCTCTGTATTAAGCACCGACGGTATGTCGTGGTAAGCTGGTAAGCTGTGTTGACTGAGGACTGTCGAAGATATTGTCCCTGCCTTTGGAGCACTTGCAGTTGATGGAGGAGAGACATTTTAAAACTCAGTGTTGTGAAACTGACAAGTGACATGATGGGGAAGGACATGGTTGCACTGAATCTGCACAGGAACCTTGAAGGGCAGATATTGAGAAGGCAGATGGTATCATAGTTAAGCACGTGATCTTCATGGTGACGCAGAAGGGTTCAAGTCCTAGCTCTGCTGCCTGTTAGGGGTGTGTATGTGTGTGACGGAAGGATGGAGACCCATAAATATGCATGGGTCGGGGTGCTGTGTTGGGGGTTGTGTGTGCTGTGTTGGAGGGGCACTCATTGTCCTGTGACACCTGCTCCCATTTGTTTCTCCGTCCTGCCATCTTGTACCCCACCGGCCAACAGGAGGTGCCTAGTGCTGGTGAGAGCCTGAACAATGCTTGCTGGGCAGCGTGTGGCTGGGAGAGTGTTTCAGGGACCTTTCCGAGCCCGCCTTCGCCCCGCTGGCGATGGTGGTGGAAGAAGCGCCACATTACCTTCCTGCCAGCCTCGTTGTTGTGGAGGTTCATGAGGGCCCGGCTGGACGAGGCACCCTTGCTTCTCTCCCGCACGTCCACGAATGACTGGGAGAAGGCCACGCCGTAGGCGATATTGTCTGAGCATCCTGACCACTGGAAGCCTGAAGCGCGGTGGGCAGAGGGAGCTGCGGATGAGTGAGGGCCAGGCCCCTGCCCTCCCGCTCACGCTTCCCCGCTGCCCGCACTTACCCTGTGGGCTGACCCCGTGTACCGTCCGGTCACAGCCACACTTTTCTAGCTCCCCACTGCTGCACGCCCGTGTCACCGCAAAGGCCACACCTGCTGAAGAGATGGCGTACACGAAGGCCGCCTCCCGAGTCCCTGTGGGAGGCAGAGGGAGGCCAGGGCTGGGTCCCAGTGCTCCTCCCTGCACCCTTCTTTTCAGAGGGGGAGGGACCTGAACGATGGAGGACCGCAGAGAGAGCAGGGCAAGCTAACTCCCGTGGGCCAAGAGTGACACTGTGCTGGTGCTTATTGCCGCCACCCGGATGCTGAATACACATACTACATGCCAGGCACTGCCTTACGTCTTCACATGCTGAGCATTTTATCCTCAGAGCATCCGAGAGGTCAGTACTATTGTCCCCATTTCACAGAGAGATTAGTCTGCTTATTCCCGTTCACAGTATGTATTTGAGCAGGCAGATGGGTAGGCAGAGGGGCCACAGGTGAGTGCTCTTACCTTCAGTGCTATTAGCAACCATGGGCACTGTTCTTATACAACCTTTGGAAGGTTAGTGATGTTCACGTCATTTTTGAGAGACAGGGCAGGCTCGGAGAGGTGAATTGACTTACCAATACTGTGAAGCAGCAGGGCTGAGCTGCCAGACGAGGTCTGGCTTCCCTTAAACCCAGTGTTCTTACCTATTCTTCAGCCAGCCCTCCTGGGCTCTGAGGGTTCCCTGTACCTT
>NW_006443568.1:12261707-12284212 GCF_000325575.1 Pteropus alecto | reverse complement strand
GCTGGGCCTGTTGTCTTGCTTCCTTATCCCTTTAAAAATGAATTGTAATCACAATGGCCTCTACAGTTTACCACTACTACTGCTGATGGCATGCCATCTGCCGCTGGGAGCTTTTATCTGTGCCCATTTCACAGATGGCGCATATGCAGTATGGGTTTGTGGAGGGGAAGTGATTTGGTCCCAGAGAGCCAGCCAGGAATTAATAGAACAGGACTCAAACACAGGTCTGTCTGCCTCTGGGTCTGTTCTTTCCCTGCCATGACTTCTCAGTGGTGCTATTTTGGTGCCTGCCCCCGTCCCCTGCCTGAATGGGTGTTTTTATCCTCCTAGGAACTGTGCCTCAGGGGGTGTAGCTTCTGTGGAGCCTCTTTCTGGGGGTGTGGGTGGGTAAGGGAGAGAGCACGAGAGAGAGAGTGTGTGTGTGTAGTGTGGTGCATGTGTGCATGGCTGGCTGGGAGTGTGACCAGACAGGCCCTGCTCCTCTCCTGGGTCCTGTGAGGGCCTCTGTGTGCCCGTGACTGTCCTTCTGTCTCTTGCTGGAGTGTCCGTGTCCACAGGAGTGAAGGGGGCAGGATTTGGCCCCGTGGTTGGCAATTACCTCTGCGACACCCAGGCCTGTGCTCTCGGCTGCCCTGGGGAGCAGTCACCGTGGTCAGACAGAAACAATCACCTCCTCTGTGCCCGTGTCTGTGGACAGGCAGCAGAAAAAGCTGAGTGCCGGAGTGGGGGCAGCTCAGGCCCCGATGGCTCAGGACACCCTGTTCTTGCTTCGGCACTTGAGCTGGGGATACAGCCTGCCACCCACTCTCCACTGGCCGCCCTCTGCCCCAGCCTGGCCCTTTTGGGCCGGCATCAGGGGGCTTGGCTGGGGCCGTGAGGGCCTTGACAGCCTGAGATGGAACCCTCTCCAAGTTAATGGAGGTTAATAGCAGGATCCTGTTGGTTGGTTTTGTGCTGTGGCTGCCTGAAGAGAGACGACTTCAGTTTCTGGTATTTATGGTATTTCCAGGCCTGAACCAGCACAATTCTTTGCCCCAAAGACCAAGGGGGAAGGGAAAGCGGGAGATAGGGCCATGGGCCCCAGCTCCTGGCCTGGCGCGGTCCTTCCTTCCCTGCTCTCCAGGCTCTCAGGCAGCTCCGGCCCACCCCAAGCTCTGGCCTCATCTCTCCCCTGAGCGCTTGGGGCCCTGGGGTACAGGAAGCCCTGTACAGTTGCTCAGGGAGACCCCCGCTTCATTCCCTGAGCCAATACCCATCTGCCAGGACTCCAGGTCCTCCTTGCCCTGGCCTTGGGAACAAGGTTGCTGTGGTTTTCTCACCTTGGGGCTGGGCCTGAAGGAATAGATTCTGGAAGGCAGATAATAATAAAAAGAGCTAAAGCTTACAGAGCACTTTACACTGTGCTGGGCACTGTCTAAGCACTTTACGTAATTTATATATTCCTCACAACAACCCTATAAAGTACAGACTTTTAACCTTCATTTTACAGATGAGGAAACTGAGGCACTGAGTGGTGAAGCAACTTGTCTAACAATACCTGGCCAGAATGCAGTGGGACAGGAATTTGAACTCAGGCAGCCTGGCATCAGAGCTTTCAACCTTGATGTTATCCCACCGCACAGAGCCCGGCGCACCCAGGAATACACATGCAGTCCATCTTTTCCCACCTCGTGTGTGAAGCCAAGAAGGGCTTCCTTAGGTGTACTCTAAATCTCACGTGCTCTGGGATAAGCCCAGTTCCTTTTGTGGGTTCTTTACTGGGGGATGGTGAGCATTTGGCCTCTGTGCTCAGCACACAAGGCCCCAGAAGGCCTGGATAATGTGGCTAAGCCACTGTGCCCCTAAAGCCGATGGCAGCGGCTCCTCCAGTCCTTTCTAACTGGCCCTGGGTCCCAGCCCTTTGACTCCAGCGCTGTGGCCCCTCCCAGATTCTCCTCTTTGCCTGGGTGCCCAGGCTGGAGCCTTGCTCACTAGTGGGGTAACTGGCAGAAACCATTGAGAGAAAAAGGACTGTGGTATGCCTGCGAGTGGGGCAGAAGGGAGTTCCCCAGCAACGTGGTAGAAAACTGCTCCCTGGTCGGGGACTTGCCTGCTCCAGCCACAGGAAGAAGACAGTTCTGGCTTTGTCCTCCTGGGACAGCAGAGCCGGCCCAGGGTGAGGCAGGACTCTCTAAAGTGCCAGCAGCTGCCCTGCAACCTTCTGCCTTTTCCACAAAGATGTCTGCCCGTCCCACACCCAACTCCTTTCTTCCTGCTTTTCCTCCTTCCCAGGGTACCTCCTACCCCAGCTCCACTGGCCTAAATCCTGTGTGTCCTCTGGATCCCATCTCGATGCCGTCTTTTCCAAGGTGCTAAGGCTGCCTGGGGCTGGGAATTCAGCTCCCCTTTCTGAGGATGCCAGGGCCTTTGCATATGTTGTCCAAGGCTCACGACAACCTTACCAACCAGCTCTCTCCAGCTCTGCTCTATGGAGGGAAAAGTAAAGCTTGGTGGCTTGCCTGGGGTCCCTCAGCCAGTCTGTGGCCAAGAGGGAATTGGAACAAGGCCTGTCTGACTCAAGGCCTGTGCTCTTCTGAGCACATCATGTGTGATGTCTCTCCCAGATGTTGGAAAGACAGACATGTTTGGAAAGGGGTGTTTAAAGGAGAACCGGCTGAAGCTGAGTTGGGCTGGAAAGGAAGCCATGGACATGGTGATCTCCTGGGCACCAGGTGGGTGTCCTGGTGGAAGTGCCATTCCCAGCATAATTCGCATGTTTCCAAAGCAGACTCAGCAGGTGTCCTAGGGAGGTGGGGCAGGACAGGCACTGGTCTCGAGAAAGACATTACTCCCAGTCCCCTCCTCATCTCTGCCCCCAGCCTGCCTTTCCAGTTTCCTTTGCTCTCATCTGTGAAAGCTCACCTTTTATTGAAACCACCTCCAGGAAGCCTCTTTGGATTTAAGAGATGATGTAGGATAGGACAGGGGGAAGAGTAAAGGCTTTGGAGCTGGACAACGCTGTGCTAAGACTTTTACTAGTGGTGTGATCTTCCTCTCAGAGCCTCATTTTCCCAAGTCAAACATGGGGAGAATCCCGCTGCCCCGCAGGCCAGACCCTCACACTCCTGCATTCCCCTCCCACCATTACAGATTTGCTTTCACTGGCCTGACTGCCCCTCGCAATCAGAATCCGGCTGCAGCCTGTTTTATCTTCTAAGTATCCTGTGTTTGTCTGGCCTCTGCAGCCGGATGGGAAGTCCCTGGGGCCAGGCTGTCCCTTGAACTTCTCCTCTGGCCCCCTAGCCCAGGGCTGGGCACAGAGCAGGCCCCTCACAGCTACTTGGAGACAGGGGTCGGTGTTGGGAAAGTGTGGACGCGCGCTAGGCAGGTCTGAGTTCTAATCATGGCACTGCCACCTCCTAGATGTGTGATTTCAGCTTTCTTGTCCATAAAAAGGGGCTGATAATAGAACCGACCTCATCAGGTGGTTCTGGAAATCTACTGAGGTCAAATATGGAATGGGCTTAGTCTAGGCCCTGGCACACAGTAGGCACTTGAGACATAGTAGCTGTTGTGAGAATTAGTGCAGGGTGATTAATGCCATTTTATTCATTTGCTAACAAACACTGGTCTGGCATATATACTCTGAGGGCCAGTCAGTTGACCATATCTTCGTGATTTGGGCTCAAACTTCCTTAGGGCAGACTCTCCCTCCCTGGCTGCCTCGCCAAATGTTTACTGATCACCTGCTGTGAGTAGGCCCTATGCCATGCTCTAGGAATACCCAGGTGAGTTCATCCTCAAGGAACTCTCAGTGGCAGTGTCTCTGGGGTACCCCCCCGACCTTGTAAATTATCTGATGGCACCACAAGGCTGGCCTGAGGGGTCACTCCGAAGGAAGGCATCTCCTCACCCTCACTGGCTCCAACATGATGCCAATGTTGAGGACAAAGATGAGAACACAAGTTTTATAGTGAGTCACAGCCCAAGACTGAAGAGCATTTGCTTTTTAAATCCAGGCCGAAGTTACAGTCAGTAAGGTGTCCTCGGTGATGTTAGACACATAGGGAGTGGAGAGGTGGGCCTGGTTTTGAAGCCTCACTTTGCTGTGGCCAGTGCACCACATCCCCTCCCAACTATGGCAGCCAGAGTCTGAAGGGGCCCAAGGGCTTACGGAGTCCCCTTTCTTAGGACAGGAAGTTGATCAAGGTCATAGAGTGAGATACAAAGAGGCAGAGGGAGGCCCAGTGTTGTTTAGAGACGGAGAGAAGCAGGAGAATGGGAGTCTGCACTGCCTTTCCTGCCTCTCTTCATCCTGCTCAGGCCAGCCTGCTCTAAGACCCCAGTACATCTGCTCACGGCAACCTCTGTCAGACGCTATGGCCTCTCCCTCCCATCCTCAATCCCTTTTCATTCATTCAACAAGTATTTATCAGTTATCTACTATGTGCAGGTGCTGCTCTAGGCACTGTTTTCAGGCAGTGACTGAAATGCACAGATGCCATCCCATATCTGGCCCTTAATGACTGCACCTTAGTCAAGAACTGCCACCTGCCCCCATTCCTGGCTTCCCAGATACCAATTTTACCAAATTTTTGGTAGCTTTTCAGCTGAGAGCACACAATTTCGCCTTAACTTACACATGACCCTCATCGGTCACCATTTTTTCACTATCCATCTTGCCTCAGTGGGCCAAAAGCAGGGCGGCCTCCACTGCTTAGTGTGGGAGCGCAGAGTTGGAGGCTGGGGAGGCGTGGGCAATGCCAGCAGTAAGATAGCTGGCCTCCTCTTGCGGGGTGTAGGGGGGTCTGTTAGAGTCAGTTCTTCAGAGGCATTGTCTCTGAATCCTGATGGGAGTCCCAGGAGAATGGTGTCTTGCGGGGTGTAGGGGGGTCTGTTAGAGTCAGTTAGTTCTTCAGAGGCATTGTCTCTGAGTCCTGATGGGAGTCCCAGGAGAATGGTCCTGGGGTTGTCCCCACTTTATAGGGAGCAGGATGCTGAGGCTAGGAGAGGGAAGAACCTCGCCCAAGATCTCACAGCCAAGAGTTGGCAGGCCCCAGACTTGGGTGTGTTACCACCCTCTGCTTGCTGAGCCCCTTCCTCAGCTGCGAGATGGAAATAATACTACACGCTCTCAGAATTGTCATCAGGGTGATCTGATGTGGGCAGCACACAGGAGGCCTTCGACAAATGAGGGTTCCTGGCTCTGTGGGGGATCTGTTAACTTTGGCCTCCTCCGTGTCTGTGGTCATGACCCCAGCCAGGCAGCTCATGAATGCAGGTACTGGCCCAGTCCCCCAACCCCAAAAGCTGGGGGCCATGAGATAGGCCTTCCCAGACCGGCGCTGCTGCCATCACTGCCGCCAAAAATGACAGCAGCTGGTGATGATAGACAGCTCTTCTTGGGTCAGGGTCTACACTAAGTGCTGCCACGAGTTATGTCACTAATCTTCATGACAACCTTATGAGGTAAGCACACCTGCCAGTCTGACAGGTGAGGACACCATGGCTCAAAGGAGTGAAGTCACTTGCTCCAGGCCATGCTTGCCCATGTTCTCCCTCCAGCCACCTCATGAACCCCTGCACCTTCTGAGAGCAGCGCGTTGCCTTGAGATGGACAAGTCTCTTCTCCTCTTGTTCGATGGAGACAAATTAAGAATTTTACAAGAGGAATTTTACTAGGGGAGAAAATGAAAAATATAAAAATGAGGAGATGGATGGATGGGAAGATCTCAGACTCCTCCAAACAGGACTGCCTGGTGCGGAGGACCTGGGGGGAGGGCACCTTGACTTAGCTCCAAGAGGACTGGTGCTTGACCAGGCCACTCGGACTATAGAATGTAACAGGTTCCAGCCAAGCTGGGGAGGATTCCCGGTGTCTTCCCAAACTTGCTGAGCCGGGGCTGGGCCCCCCTGTTTAGTTCCTGCCACGCACATGGGTGAGGAAGGCCTTTCTTGATGGGGTCCACCTTCAGGCCAGCACCGGCTCACGCCTGCCTCTCTTTGCCCCTTCCGGTCTGCGCTCTGGCTTGCTTCCTGTCATTGGAAGGCATCAACTGACTGTCTCCTCAACGCCAAGGCTCTGCCATGTGCTGTGACATCACCCTTCCCTTGGAAGAGCTCAGGGTTTAGGGATAGCAGGGTGGGGTGGGGGAGACAGGCATCAGAGTTCAGTCTAAAAGGTGTAATAAAAGCCGTGTGAACACCAGCAATTTAGATGAAAATGTGCATGTGTGAATTGAGAGAGAGAAACAGAAGAGGCCAATGGGTTAAAATGTGATCTGTTGGTGAATCTAGGTAAAGAGTATATGGCAATTCCTTGTACTAGCTTTGCAAATTTTCTGTAAGTTTCAAATTTTTTCAAAACAAAAAAAATTACAAAAAAAAAAAAAAAAAAAGAAAAGAAAAAAGAAAAAGAAAAGGGAAAAAACTCCAGCATGAACAAAGAGCTTTGGATCTCAGAGGAAAAAGCGGCTACCTGCTCGTGGGAGCTGAGAAGACCGTGGACGAGGGTCCCACTAGGTTGGCCGAGAAAGTGGGTTGAGTATTTGGGGTAGGGGACGCAGCCCGTGTAAAGGCGTGGGGGTGTGAAAAGGCCTGGCACATGAAACCTGCTGATCTAGCCACCAGTCCATCCAAAACACCGAACATCTACTATGTGTGAAGAACGTCCTGTGCTCAAGGGCTGTTGTCTGAGCCTAGTATCTGGGCCTCATCAAACAGGCCCTGGCCTTTGGCAGTGGCATCATTGTCCCAGGAGATCCTTCACTACCAGACCGCTCACTGGGTCTCTGCTTCTTTTCTGGAGCAGCAGTGCTCAGTCATGCCAAGCATGATCATGCCTTTTTGGCCTCTGCCAGCTCCCAGGAGAATGGCTTCCAAATTTCTATCACAGTTGGTTTCCAACAACATCCAAATGGTTTGCCACAAGCCCAGCAGCCCTAGACGTCCAGGATCACAGGTGCCAAGACAAAGGTTGGCCCAGGCAATGCTTTCCTGCTGCCTGAGCAAGTCAAAGGGCCCCTGTAGACTGTTGGTGGCTTGGGAGTGTCAGTTTCATGCTCAGGAAGTAGAAAAAGAGGCAGCTGGTTTAGAACACTTCCTCGAGGGCAGAGGCTTGACCCGGTGACCTCTCGAGGAGCCTTCCAGTTGCATGGAACATTCTCTATGCCCTGGTCCACCATCCTTTGGTTTAATGCATTCTCACCCTTCTGGTCTCGCCTAAGGGTTTACCTTCTTGGAAAAGCTTTCTTTGAAAGCTTTGGCCAGGGGAGGGGTCCACCCTTGTGGTCCCAAGAGGCCCATGTCCTCTCCATCACAGGGTTTTCTCATTGTGGGTAAGACCCTGGAACTGGATTGCCTGGGTTCGAGCCCTGGCTCTGTCACTTTCTAGTTCTGTGACCCTGGGCAAGTCACTTAAACTCTCTGTGCCTCAGTTTCTTCTCTTGTAACATGGAGGCCTATCCCCGAGGGCCAGGTGAGTTAAAACACTTTGCAGTGTCCAGTTCCTAGTTAGTGCTATTGGTGCGCTAGCCACTATGCCTACTGAGCTGCGACAGAGCCTGGGAGGGTAGGAGCTGGGGCTGTTTGTCTCTGGGTCTCAGGGCTGGGCGCAGTGAGGCTCTCAATAGAGTTCATCAGAGGACCAGACGGGGAGTGAGATGGGCTCACGTAGGAGAGGCTGAGTGCTGAGGTAAGACAGCATGGGGGCCTGGAGCCCAGGTCTGAACTCTCTTTTTTTTTTAATTCATTTTTTTTAATGGTGACATTGGTTAACGACATCCAATAAGTTTCAGCTGTACACTTTAACAATAAGGCATATATATATTTACACTGTGTGTTCACTTCTCATATTTAGATTTCTTTCTGTCACCACATATTTGACCCCCTTTACCCCAGCTACCTCCCCACTCCCTCCACCCCCAGGTCTGAATTCTGATTCTGCTGTCCACTCTCTGAGGAGCCTGGGGTAACTCCATCTTTTCCCCTTTCTGGGCCGCACTTTCTTCCTCTGTAACATGGGATGGCAGCTCCAGGACTGAAGATGCTGCACACTGTAGAGTGCTGCACAGCACATAGACAGGCAGCCTCCTCTGACCGCCCTCCCACCCGGAACTCCCGCCCGCCTGGATCACGCCGCTCTCACGGAGCCTCCACCTGCGTGCGCCTTATGCCCTCGCTGGAGCTGGGTGCTGTGTCCATCTGATAAGTGACTGAATAGCCTGGCCACTCACGAGCATAGGAAGTGGTAGTCTCTTCTGGGGTCCCCTGGCCGAGGGCCCACCCTCGGGCACGGCTGGGCCCCCGGCCCCCCCACGAGCCCCTCCCTCACCTTGCGTCACCACTTTGCCGAAGACCGGCAGGGAGTCGAGCGTGGAGCAGTTCCAGCGCCGGTTCCGGAACTGGTACTGGCACTCCTCGATGGCCAGCTGGGCGCCGCGGCGCACCGAGTCCATCACCTCCAGGTTCCGCTTGCACATTTGCACCTGCCTCTGGATCAGGCCCTTGAGCTTCTCGCACGTCTCCTCCTCCGAGATGCTCCCCACCGAGGACAGCTTGGCCAGGTACCTGGGGAGAGGATGGTGGGGGTGGAGTGCGGTGCAGAGCCCCTTTCCTCCTCTTTCCACTCCCAGGACGAGGCTGTGCCCAGCCCAGGTCTCTGGGAACCGACTTGTCCCAGCGTGGGTCCCGGCTGTCAGCTTCTGTCTGGACCCAGAGACAGGCTCTCTTGCCCAGTGCTCAGGGCAAGAGGGGAAAGTGCTGTCTCACATAAGGAGGCCTCACATAAGGCAGCCAAAGCAGGTGGAGACCCCGTGGGATCCCTCCCTGCTCTGGGTGGCCCCTGCACCAATGTCTGTGCCCTGATGTTACCCCAGCCCCAGCCCCTGGGCTCCAACTCCTTCATGTTGACATGCCCTCTAGCTGGGAGTCACTGTCTGCCCTGGCATCTCTCTCCACCCCCAGGTAGGGACCCCAGTGACCTAAGCCTACCTTCTGGCTGCAAAGCCAAGATTCTCACTGCTAGCCACATCCCAAGGCCACCAGATGGAGACCGGCATCAGTGCTGCAGCATTTGGGGCTGGGACGATGAGGGCAGTGAAGAGCTGGGGGGCTGGGGATGGTTGACACATGGGTGGTAGCGGGAGAGGGGGGTCTTCAAAAACAGTATGCCATGCTCTCTCCTTAGCTCCTTGAGTTTTTATAGCCTGAAGATGGGGTGACAATGCTGGCTCCACCTCATAGGGTCATGGTGAGGATCAATCTAGATGAGATAATTTATGTCAAGAAGCTCTGGGACTAGGCACATGTGGGGAGAAGGGGCTTTAACACATCCATTTCAGTGGAGGACAAGAGAGCGCTGCTGTTCACTGAATACCTACTATGTGCTGCACAGTAGTAGGCACTTCATCCCGTTGCATCCTCACCCCAGATCTATGAGGTGATAATTATTATGCCCATTTTATGGATTCCAAAATGAAGGCTAAGAGGGTGCCATGCCCAAGGTGACACAGATAGCAAGTGCCAGAGCCAAGCCTCTAACCCTTTCAGACCCCAAGGACCTTCCTTCTGCCTGTCCTCCACAGCAGGTTGAAGAGCCCAGGAAGGCTCTGCTTCATCTAATGACAGACACTTTGTGAGGTGAGAGGAGGCAAGGGGCCTGGGAGCAAGATGCAAAAATGCTCACTAGGACAAGGAAAGGTCCTGGGGAGAAGCAGCCCTTCTCTCAAGGGAAGGAGGCGCACATTCACTGAGCACCTGCTAAGTGCCAGGTATGTTTCAGAGAGGTGAAGTGACTGGCTCAACCCGGTTTGTTGGACAGATCTGGATTGGAGCCCAGGTCTGGATGTCCCTATGACTCGTGCTGTAACTGCTGCCCCTCCGCCGGGCCCCCACCCCCATCTTAAGTCCCCAGCACGTAACGGGTGCACAAGTGGCAGCCTAATGTGGGAGGAGAGCTGAGTGGTGCCCTTGGAAGTCCTCCTCTTCTCTCCCTGCCTCCCTTTCCCACCTGCTCTGTGAGCGATGCATCTGCTTACCTCCCTGGGCAGGGCTGCCTGGGGCTGCCTTCCAGGTTCCTGGGGGGCAGCAGAGCACAGAAAACCATAGACTTAAGGAATGTTCCCTGACAGGTGGTCTGGTCCAGACTCTTCATTTTAGAGGTGAGCACAGACTGAGAAAGGGGCCTTCCCACCGCCTCCCAGGAGGAGACTCAGACCCAGGCTGTACCCTCAGATCTTGTTCAGATCAGGGGCTCTGCACAAGACAGCAAGGGTCCTGCTGCCCCCGACTTTACAGTGACCTAGGACCCCATACCCCAAGGGGCTTCGCCAGCAAACTCATTGGGGGAGGGGCTTTCTGGGGAGTGGCGGTGAAGATGCTGTTGCTTCCTATAAGGGAAGCCACACAGATTTCTTGCTGGAAGAAGGGTCACAGGAAAAGGTCACTATCTCTAGGTCTCAATTTTCTCATCTGTAATGTGGGGAAGATACCAGTTCTGGCTAAGTCAAGAACTATTGTCAGAGGCAAAAGGAATGCTATGCGTGAAAGGTGGTCTGACATAAGCCTGAGGCAATGGGGCAGGAACTCAACCTTTGTGAATGAATGAATGGGGACCAAAAAGAAAGGTACAGAAAGCCCTATTAAAATATAGAAAATTTATATGACAATGATAATAAAAACAGCGAACTGTTATGGAACTTAGAAAGGACTGGGCTAAGTACTTTACGTTATTGCATTTATCCTCTCAGCAAGCCAGTGAACTCTTATTTTATAGAGGAGGAAACTGAGGCACAGACAGGTTCAGCAATTTGCCTTACGCACAAGGTCACACAGCTACCAAGAGGTGGAGCCAGGACTTGAACCTGGCTTTGCCTGACTTCAAAGCCTTTGGTAGAGAGAATGTGGCTGGAGGACTAGAACTGACACCAGTGGGCAGAAGCTGCTGGGAGCTGGGTTTGTTCAAGCTAAGGATGACAGGCAAGGTGCAGTCAAGCGGGCTGCCTGCTGGTCACCGAACCCTCCATCCCCGGAGATGTGCGAGCAGCAGCAGGATTCTATTTGTCAGGCGTGTGAGTTGGACCAGACTGATGGTTCTCCAATCTGGCTGTGCTTCGAAACATTTGTGGGTTTGTCGAAAGTGCAGGTGCCTGGGCCCTGCTCCAGGTGGGCATCTGCGCTTTTAACACATTCCTAGGAGCAGCTGTGAATCGGGCTGGTGCTGGCCTGCAGGATGTTTTAGGGGAGCTCTCGGGTAACCACTGGGTGGTGTTTCCTTCTAAGCCTGGGGGAGATCTGATTCTGAGACCCACTCTCCTCGCCCACCGCAGAGTCGGTCCCTGGCAGCAGGCCCTGTCTGTATCTGGCTTTCTTTATCTAGAAATAGAGATAATGGTTCCTATCCTATAGGGCTGCTGTGAGAAATTAATGTGACTCATTGTGGCTGGTGCATCTGGCTCTGAGCTGGGCACGTTGTGGGTGCCCCATAACTGCGAGGATCTCTGCCTTCCCTGCAGTGTGGGCGAGTGAAGGAATGAAATGTAGGGAGCTGGGACACTCCCCTCAGTCCTTGCCTCCCAGAGGCTCCCTGTCTTCTCTACCAGGTTCTACCTAGGGGATGCTCAGAGACTAGTAATATCCGGGCAGAAGCCTGAGCCTGTCAGAGGCAGACAGGGCAGGAAGATAGTTTAAGGGATAGGGGGAGAGTGAATTGAGAAGGCGAGGGGGCCACTGGGCTCCTCAGTCCTGCCTGGGTGCTCCCCACCTCTGCCAATGGAGAGAAGGGGGCCTCAATAGTTAGTCCACCTGGTGCTCTTGGCCTGCAGGGGGCGCCAAGAGCCCAGCTACTGGCTGTGGGCCAGGTCCATGTTTGGGAGGCCAAGAGTGAGGGGACAAGAAGTTGGGCCTCAAGTTGGATCCTTTCCGGCTTAGACTCAGGGTTGGCCTCTTGGAGAAGGGTGGTGACCCCTATGGCCTCTGTGACATGAGGGCACAGAGCTGGCCTGTCTCCATCTCAACCTATGCTTCCTCTGCGCCCAGCCAGCCAAGGGGGGCCAGGTAGGGCTGTGCTGGGTCCTGGCTTCTGGTGAAGGTGTTCAAAGGCAGGGGTTCTCTGGGCAGGAGGAACAGGCTGGGGAGGCCTGGCTAAGCCACCAACCCTCTGTGTGACCTTGGGCAAGTCCTTGCCTATCTCATGGGTACAATAAACCAGGAGACCCGTGTAGCCTTTCCCACTGTCAAAGTTGGCAGCCTTCCTTCTACAGACTGGGATGGGTGGGGAGTCCAAGCCTCAAAGGCTTCCTGACCCTACGCCAGGCTGATAGATGGAGTTCCTGCCATTGGACAAGGAATGAGATGGACCATAGGGGCTGCCCACCCCCTCTGCCCTTGGCTCAGAGCTCGACGAAGGGAGATGGACTGAATAACGGTAGTAGGGATTTAGGGGTGAGCTGCTGGGCTGCCACGGCCGTGAGTCACTGGGACAGCTTCCAGGAAGCTGAGAAACCTCTTCCGCTGAGGAGTGGCCCTGCCCCCACGGCTGGCACCAATGCCCACCACCCCCAACCCCTGCCTTCATCTGGGCCAGCAGCTGTCCCCTTCCATGCCACAGAAGGCATGGCCCCACCCCCACCCAAGTTCTCCGAGAGCCAAGGACCTTGCTGGGAAGAGCTGGGTGCCAGAACTAGAAATGGAACTAGAAATGGGGTGAAAAGAGTTAAGACCCCAGGCATCACAGGCTGTCCTCTGTCAAGCACTGCTTGATCATTCTGGTATCCTTGGGGTGTCTGGCCTCATTTTACAGATGAGCAAACTGAGCCCTGAAAAGGCGGAGTGACTAGCCCAAAGTCACACAGCCAGTGAGTGGCAAAGTCGGAATGCAAACCCAGCTCTGACTAGGAACTCTCTTCTTGCTGTATCCTGGTGGTGGATCTGCCTTCTCTGACAGCTGGGGGGTCTGAAGCCACCTTCAGTGTCACGTCCAGCCTGGGGCCTCCTCAGTGCCTAGCAGAGTGTGCTGCACAGAGAAAGTGTTTAATAAAAACTTACAGCATGAACAGGGGACTCTGTCCTGACTAGGTCTCCTCTGCTCACCTCCTGGCAGAGTACTCAGGATAGGGAAGGCCGGTGGGATGGGTGAGGGACAGAAATGGGGGCTGCCTTTGCCTTTCGGTCTGCTGAGGGCTTAGAGGCTCTTAGGGGTTAGGCCCGACTGGTCCTGGGGACCTTGGGTACCCTCTCTCTGCACCCTAAGGTGGCTCGGCCTTTCCTCCAAAGACATGTGTGCCTCTTGCTGACTCTGGAGCCAGGCTGGGCTCAAATATCGACTGCATAAGCCATTTCTGGGGGAGACAGAGAGCCTGGACGTGATCGGTGTGGGGCCGGCCTGTGGAGGGCCTCCACCGTCGCCGCTTCTTCTCCCGTTCTGGTTGCATTGCCCCAGTTTAGGCTTCTTCCTGCCACTGCTGAGTATAGGCTTAGCAATTTGCCACCTGCTGCCTTGGCCACCTACGACTCTAGCCACAGCCGTGCCATCGATCAGGTTGTCCCACCAGCCCAGGCTGCCCCGGCGGCTGCTGCCAGCCAGCTCGTGCCCCATCTTCTCAAACGGGGGCTGCAGGTCCTTCAGGCTCCTCCCAGGGGGCCCTCCCCACGCTCCTGCCCGTGCCTGCAGCCTGCGAGGCTGGAGGGCCCTGGCCCTGCCAGGGAGATCAGATCCTCTCGGCCACCTGCTGTTTTCATTAGAAACTAAAATTAGCTGGGCTTGTCCCAAGCTTTTCCAGGTTTGCTTGCCTTTTTTTTTTTTTTCAAAAAATATACAAATTCCTAGAGGAAAATCCGCACCTCTTACCCCTCCTGGGCTCTTACTCCGCGAGTCCGGAGGAGAGGGGACGGGAAATAGCGGGAGCGTTTGGGAAGCCAAGCAGATCAGTGTCATGGGTCCTGGCCCTGTGGGTGTCCAGGTGGGGGCTGGGACGCCGGCCCAGGCCTCTCTGCCCCCTCCCTCTGGCCTCTCTGCTTGGGCCACATTTAGAGCCTCCTCAGGAGCGGTCCTGCCCGTGACACCAGGGAGGAAGGAGGCCAAGAGGGTGGGAGGAGGAGCCTGAAAGAAACGGAGTGCCTGTCTGCTCGGCAGTGAGCTACTCTGGGAGATGCGGGGCTGGGAGCAAGCAAGAGTCGCACAGAGCCCATCCGGAGGGTGTTCTCGTGGGGGACGGGGAGGACCTGGTCCTCCAGGACCAGACACCAACTGTCCAGACCTTCGAACGTTTCTGTACCCACGGTCTTACTATCTTGCCGTCCTCTCCCCTGGGGAGCCCTTGTCCCCGAGACTCACCATCAGCATGGAGGTGGTGTGGCATACTTCGAGGGAGATGGACAGGGTCAGAACCCCATCTCTATGTTATCTGAGGCAAGTTAGTGAGCATGGCTGAACCTCAGTGTCTTCATCTACGCAATAGGTAGAATAGTAATTCTTACCTCAGGAAGCTTAACTGAATTAAATGTTCCCATAGTAGGCACTCTTCCCCCATTGGTGACATTATGATGTTATCATGACTAAATGTTTACCATCCTGGTAATCATCATCGCTGCCATCTCAAAGCCTCTTCACAGCCCCTTGAGCTGGACCCCCTGCTGGACCCGACCGATTCTGCTCATTCATCTTCTTCGCTTGCTTCCATCAGCTCTCTTAGACCTGGGTTCCCAGCCCTTTTCTTCAGTTGAGTACACCTAGGGGAGGACACGCTCCCATAGGGAACAGTGAGTCGCTTCGGCCTCGACCGCAACTGCAGACTTTTGATGGAACCTCCAGATGGAGTATGTGGAGTTAGAGAATGTGTTTCTGGTGCTTCTGGCCCATAAGATGGATCCTCCAAGGACCAGAGTATGAAGAGATGAGGTCGGGGAGATCAGTTGCTGGGGACACTGGGGTGAGGAGGGCAGGGACAGCAGACATCCCGAACAAGCTCAGCTGTGCCCAGGGGGTTGGAAACCATTTGTGGGACTAGATGACTGGAAGAGAGGGACCTTATGTCCTCTGTCACCTGCGCTCTTTACAGAACAGAGCTTTCATTTATCCTTCCTACAGCCATACAGGGTTGGTCGGGTGAGTGTCATCCCCTCCATTTTACAGATGAAGAAAACGAGGCTCAGACACATGTGTGCAAGGCCATAGAGCCAGTCAGGGGTGACCAAGATTTGAAAACAGGTCACTCTGGGTCCTAAGCCCAGGCTGGCTGATTAGGTTCCAAAGGTGGCCCTGGGTATTAAGGGCATGATGGTTCGGCATCAACGAATAGACTTGAGGAAAGTGGCTTCCTTCTTCCACTGATGAGTCTTCCCAGAGCTCCATATCTTTCTGAAGTACAGTGAAGGCATCTGGGCTGCTTTTAAGAGTGAGGGGTTTTGGGGAGGGAGACGTCTCAGTGGTTATGCAGTTGCCTGGACAGTGTCTGGGTCTGTGGTCTCGGCAGCTTCTGAGGCCGTGGAAAGAGTTATTGCCGCTGGCCTGAAGCCCCTGCAGGGGCAGCCAGTGAGGAGGGGCCAGCCTTGGAGACATGAACAGTGGCTGTGGGGTAAGTGGGTGCTGCTCCTTTTCCACATTCTTCCCGGTCTTAGCATAACTCCAGACTTCTCAATGCCCAGGTCCAGTTCCCTTTGCTCCAAGTGCATTCCTCAGCTGGGGGAAATGATTGCCTCCTCTGGAGACCAAGTCCCCACTCCTGCACCATAGGGTGCTAGTGCCCCTCTTCCTGTCTCCTGGGATTCCCTAGCTCGTTTACTCCCCATCCTCAGAAGGTTCAGCACCCATTTTCTGTCTCTTGACTTCTCGGTTTCCATTACTTTCAGTAGCCTCGTGTCTCAGCTCCCTACATTTCATTCCTGAGGGCTCTGTGTCCCCCACTTTCTGTTTGGAAGCCCCCACCTCCCATTTCCCACATTGGAGTGTTTGTTCCCAGGGGAGCTGGTGGCTGACTCAGGGCCAGGAAGTGGCCACTCAGACCTGAGCCTGGATAGCCCCAGAGCTGTGCCAGAAGGCAAGACGTTTCCTTCTCTTTCTGGGGCAGGTATGGTTGTGGGGTGAATGGGTGTCAAATTTAGGGTACTTCTTGACCTTGCCTTGTCCCCTAATTTGCCAGCAGAGAGCTCCTCCCTCTTAAAGACCCACCCAACCCATGTTCCCAGAGTGCTTTTCTTGTCCTTATAGACATTGAACCATTGAACCGTCCTCCCTAGTTCCACTGAGGAAGCCCTGGGCGGGGGTGGGGGGAGCGAGGAGGGATGGGCGAAACCCCAGCTGAGCTGTCCAGCTCCTGCGCTGGCTTCCTGGAATGAGGCTCATGTTCTAGTGGCTCCAGGTTTGTAGTGAACTCCTTGGTGGATTCCTTCTAAAGGCCCGATCCTGGGGAGAGCCTCTGGCCAAACCCACATCCCACCCCAACAGGCACAGAACTGGACCTTGTTTCCTTCCTTGCTCCAATTACTCATCACCTCAAGCAGAGAATGACTGGCTGATGGTCTGCTCTCATCTGCTACAGAGAGGGTTCTGGGAAGATAGGAGACCTGGGATGGAGTTCCAGCACTACCATAATATGCCGTGTGACCCACAGTGCCTCGCACAGGGCCTGATGGAGTAGGTCTTGACAAGTGTTTTACATGACTGAATGGGGCTTATCAGGCACTCCCCTGCTTGGAGGTGCAATGTCCCGCGATGCGGTTGAGCTGATAATCTCTGGGAGCCCTGCTCACTCTGATGGCCATGATTCAGTACTCTATGCCCGGGATGCCAAGACCCTTGGGTGCCCCCTACTCAGAGGAATAGAATAGCCTTTGGTCTCCAGCCTTTGGGGGAAGAGTTCCTGGGACCCAATTCTGCATGATAGGACTTGTGTGTGAACACAGTGAAAAACAGGGTCTGAAAGGACCATTCAGCGTCCCAGCAGGAAAGAGGCCCATCCAGTCTCATCGGCAATTTCCTGCTGCTTCCAATGGGCCTCTCCAAGGTTGCCTTCTGAGCTGTGAGCTGTGGGGTGGTCCCTTCCCAGCCCTGACCCATCACCCGCTCCTTCCACCCACCTCCCTCCCCTTCTCTTCTCAGACCAGGTCCCCTCCACTTCAGGGTTCTGACTTGGCCGAGGAACTTTTAAAACAAAGTTTGGTTTCAAGTTTGCTAGGAGATGGGGGGAGGTGGAGAGGGGTTTGGATGGGGAAGCGAAGCTGGTGGGGTCTCGGCAGGGACCGAGCCTTCTCTTGGGTTTGGCTGAATCGCAGAAGAAGCAGTTCAGGACTCAGAGATAAAACCTGGCAACTCCTGCGGAAATCTGGACAGCAACCATGGGGTTGCAAAGCTTGGCCTTCCAGCCGGGTTTGCCCAGCAAACCAGCATGGGCTCTTTCAAGCTGGTTTGGTATTAGGGTGACTGAAGGGAGGGGCCAATGGCAGGAAGCTGTCGCCCCCATCAGTGGCTCTTTCTCTGGCTAACTGTGTCTGGCTGGCTCAGGGAAAGCCCTTCTTCCCAGAGGGAGAAACGAGAAAAGGAGGCTCGGTGCAAACACTCAGCTTTCCAAATGCACCCACAGGGCCCGAGTTGGGCGAGTTTCAACAGGTTTGGGGAGCACTGTCTTGTCAGATGCTTGCTGAGTTGCTCAATTGCTAATCCAGGGTTGAGGGAAGAAAGTCAAGCCATAGCAGACAGCTGGGTCGTGACTGCCGCCTGAACAAACCCCTCGGGCAGGGCCTGGTCCAGTGCCCTGCAATGGAGGGTGAGGGGCAGAAAGCACTTAGCCTGCCTCTGAGTGGTGTGCCTAGCTGGGGAGCTGAGCCCAGAGCAGCAGATCTGCTGGGTGACAGCTACATTTCCTGACATGCACTTTGGCACATCTTAGCATCATCACCTGAGACTCGGCAGTGGAGCAGAGCCTCCCTCCTACTTGAGGACTCTGAAGATAGGGCACCATTTGACCACAACTTTGAACCCTCTGGAGCGAACAAGCCCTTCCTTCCTTCATCCGTTACATACTGACTGAGCACCTACTGCATGTCAGACGTGTGCCAGACACTCAGAAGATGCTGAGAGGTGTTTATAACCCTGTAGAAGAAGTAAGAAGCCACGCTCCTTATATATAATATGAAATAGATCTATAGGCAGGGGATAAAAACCATGAGATCTCGACATGTGAGAGCAAGTCAAGTTCAGGTCCTGCTTCTGATTTGCAGAGTGCCCTTGGGGAAGCCACTACACCTTTGGGCCTGTGAAGTGGGAGAGGAAGACGTTATGTGGTTCTAATACGGTGATGGGTGCTTTGTAAACCACCCATGGTTTGATTCTCAACCAGGGGGGATTTTACCCGCCTGGGGATGTTTGGCAATGTCTGGAGACATTTTTTGGTTGTCACCTGGTGGGGGAGGGGGAAGTCCTACTGGCATCTAGTGGGTAGAGGCCAGGGATGCTGCTAAATATCCTACAATGCACAGGACAGGTCCAAAATATCAACAGAGTGATTTAGAAATCCTGGTATAAACTGTGAAGGGCTGTGGGTGTGCTACTGATTGTGATTCAATGCTCATAGCTGTGGGCGCAGGTCCAAGGGAATGGCTTTTTACTATTTAGAAGAGAGGGAAGGATCCTTTTTATCTGGGGACTAGGGGGACACTTCTTGGGGGAGACAGGCCACACTTTCACCTGTGCGACTGGCACTGCCAGCTGAGCTGGTTCTGTGTACACCTGGCCCAGTGAGCTGCACCCAGAGTGCCAGGCCTCACCCTGCCCAAGGCCAAGGGAGTTACGTACCCTGCTGGGTGACCAGGCGCACAGGAGCTTGGCCGGGAGACACATACCCGTGGGAAGTCAGATCCAGTGAGGAATGTGATGCCTCCTCCCGGTGGCATCGACGGGCTCTCCCAGCAACAACTCCTCAGGCCAGCAGGATTTGCCTGTGAGCCAGGCTGGGCCTCCCTGGCTCTATGAAGCTCTCGTAGGGGCCCTGGTTAAAGAATAAGGAGGTGGCAGCCTAGGGATCCTACCTGTGTGGCCTGTGTAGGTTCACAGGATCCGGACAGAACAGTTTGGGGTAAAGACGGTTTGGGAGCAGCAGCAGCCCGAAGGCTTGTTCTCTCCATCATCCCTGTAAACAAGGACATGACTCCCCTATCTCACTGACAGGAGCCCTCAGCTTCCAGCAGCAGCCATGGCTGCCATTTCCCTTGGTGTGCCTGGCACTGTGCTCAGATGCTACATGCGTGTGAGGCCTCACAACCCAAAAAGGGCGTGTATCATTTTACAGATGAGGAGCCTGAAGTTCAGAGAGGTTAACTAAGCTATCCAAGGTCACTCATCTGGTCAGTGGAAGAATTGGGAAGGAACCGTGGACTGTCATCCTGGAGATCCAGTTCTTAGCCTCTCTGCCAGGCTGTCTTTGAGAGCAGCACAGGCTCCCTGCCCTTGCCCAGTGGGCCTCTGCTGGGACCCCTGCTCCATGTACCACTGCCTCCCCCCAGGAAATCCACAGCGGTGAAACCTTAGCTTATCTGTTCCCTTACTCTTCTCAGTATTTCCATTTGGGGTTCAGAGCAATCTGTTGAGGACCATGGCCCAGAACATGGAAGAGACCCAACCAAGGCCGTCCAACATGTGGGACAGAGCAGGGGCTGGAACCCCAGTCTCCTGACTCCCCGTACAGCCCCAGTGCCAGGGGGAACATTCAGAGACAGTTCGGAGCCCAAGTCTGTAGCAGAGTCCAGGCCTTCCACTGATGGACTGTTTTTATCCACCCATCCATCCCTGCCTTGGTGGTGGGAGCTGCCACAAGCTGTCAACTCACTCTGGGTGCCAGACACAAGTCTAATCAACAGCTTCCAGCTTCTCTGGGCTTGCCCAGGCCTCAGGCTGCGGAGCCCTCCCAGCTCCAGGCTCCGTCCTGTCCAACAGCTGCACGCAGCGGGACACCTGGCCTGCCTGCCAGGCCACCCGCCCTTCTGAGACAACAGACAGCACCGGCTCTTGCAACCGGCCAACCAGCCATCCCTGGACTAAAGCCTGACTCTAGGTACTAGAAGGGGAATGGATAGCCAGGCCTTGCCCCTCTGAGAGTGCTGCCAGCCATCCTCCCGGGGCCAGACCTCCAGTGTGGCTCACACTTGAAAAGACACAGTGCCAGCCAGCATACCTGCCTGCCTGAAGCTTTTCCTTCTAGAGGCAGCTTTTGGGTCAGATCTTTCTGCCATTTACTAGGTGACTTTGGACGATTGTCTTTGTGATCCCCAATCTTCTCATCTGCGAAATGGGAGTCAGATGTTGTCAGTGCGAGCTATTGTAATTATTCTTTTTGTCATGATTCTACATCCTCCAGGCCAAATGCCCCCTCTGTGACTGCTCTAGCTCACACTTAACTCTTTCCTCTGATAGCAGCAGCATGTACACCGCCCCACCCATTTGTGGTTTTGCTTTTATCTTGTCTTTCTCCATAGACCCCAAGCTCCTTGAAGACCAGGCTGTGACACTGGTTTACCCAAGAGCTGGTTCAGTCTCTGGCCTGGGGATGGAGAGTGATGAATACAAGGCAAATGACCCAGTCTTGGATGTGCCCAGAGATCTCTTCTCCATCACGGCCTCTCTGGTTGGGAAGGGTCCTGGGAGTCCCTGTTCCTACGACTGCCTTGGGCTGAGCAGAGACCCTTGGCTCGAAGCCCAGGGTGGAGCAGGAGTGAGCGGGGTCATCCAGAGACTGCTCCGTGGCAACCTGAACCATCACCGTCACAGAGAACAGGTTTGCCAACCTTGCTTCTCCCTCTAGGCCGCCCTCCTCACCCCACCCCCCACGGCGCCAGCACAAGAGAAGTGAGCTGTTGGAATTCCCCATGGTTTGCGTGACCCAAAGCTGGGGTTGCCACCCTGGCTAGGATTTTGGGCTGAGGGTGGGTGGTGACACCACCTGTGCCACACTGGCTTAACTTTGGGACAGCTCCAGGGATGGGGGTATGTCACTGCCTAGAGTCAGAGCACCTAGATTCAGTTCTTAGCTCTGAGTTTGGGCAAGTAGCTTCCCCTCCTTGGGCCTCAGTTTTCCCATCTGTAAATTGAGCCCAAACACTAGACGCTCTTGAAGTACTTTCTACTGAGGATGTTCTCTTCCCTGAAGGCCTGGATCAGACCCTGGAATTGCCACTTCTCTCTCTGCCTTTTCATAGCCCTCCGTGCCGGGCAGGTCAGACTCTGCTCTTCCTCATGCTCACACTTACCGTGGAGACCCTGGCTCTGAACCAATGCTTTCAAGGGTCAGCTGCAGGGACCCCAGGCTCCCCCAAGTCTAAATCAGCTCTCCTCCTCGGCTCTGAGCTCTGTGCCCCACTCCAGGGGCTGGTCTGCAGGGCGGCAGTGGGAGGAGGTGGTGGTGCCCCGGTTTCTGTACACTGTGCCCCTGCCCCTGAAGTGTTAATCAAATTAAGGCTCCAAGAAAAACAAGAGCTCTGCAGCCACTTCGGGAGGCCTCAGAGTCCTCAATCTGAACAGCTGGGGGAATTCCACATCACCTCCGTCCCCCAAGCCCTGGGTGGCTCAGACCCCAAAGAACGCTCTCCTTCCAGCCTGCAGGGCCCTGACTGGCCGCAATGACCTCATAGCAACAGCCATTGGACACTCGGGGCAATTTCATGGGAGATATTTGTTCTTTGGTCTTGATGCAGAGAGAATTTTTTCCTCTCCCGCTGTCTCCATGGAAACCCCAGCTACACTGTTGGCTATCCCCCTTCCCACCTCATGCTTTTCAGATCAATATTGGAGCTTGGCTCCCCACTGGCTGCCCACATCAGATGGGGGCAGCTCTCAAGGCCGGGGGTAAGCCTGGGGCCTGGGGAGTCGTCACTGGAAGGGATGGAGAAGGAGTCCAGGGTTCTCTAGCTTCCCTGTTGACTCACTCACCCAAGCTCATCTCTTTAGAATCCCTCCCTCCCGCACCCCATAGCGAACCTTCGGTCCCTTCACAGGGAGTCCCCGTAAGTCAGGCTCTCTTCAAGGAGAAACAAGACAGGTCACCAGTGGTCACCGCCCCTCCCTCCTTAGGCGAGACACAGAGAGGTGGTGGTGGTGGGGTGCTGTTGTCCTCTTTAAGAGCTGGACAGAGTTTCTTCCTGCCCCAGGGAGAACCAAGGCCGGCTAGCGCCAGCCGAAGCAGAAACAGGTCCCTGCACGCCTCCAGCCTAGCCCGAAGCGCAGCACAGCTTTGCGCAGGGAGCTTGCTCAGGGACTTCTCAGGATTAACCTGCTACTATGACCCACAGCCCTTCCTCATAACGGGCTTCCTTGGTGACCTGTCAGTTTAGCCTGGGCTGCGCCCCGCGCCCGGTACCCCACCCTGAGCAGCCGTCCAGCGCTCGCACCCCTAGCGCTCTCGGGCGCCCCAGGCCGCCTATGGGTGCGGACGCCGCCGTCACCCCTGCCTCCTCTGGGCTGGGAGCCGGCCCCGGACAGGAGGGCTGTCCAGAGGGAGGCCCGGGTAGCGGATAGCGCGATCGAGTCTCGCGTCCCGCAGCCA
>NW_006443568.1:12253620-12260635 GCF_000325575.1 Pteropus alecto | reverse complement strand
GCGCCCGGGGCTGCGCACCCGGGAGTTTGGGGCCGCCCGGCAGCCTCCCGCCAGGCCCCTCCCTGCCTCCCGGCCAGCGCGTCCTCTGGCACAGCCCCTCCCTGGCGCTCACCTCCCTCAGCCTTCCGGGAGCTGGACGGGGCCTCTCCAGCTTCGGGTAGCTTGGGACGGTGGCCCGAGACTGCGGGAATCTGAAACCTCGCTTCTGGCTAGCCACAGGATCAGGGCGCGCCCTAAGCAGCAGGGTCTTGATCAAGTCCCTTACCTCTCGGGGCCTCCGTTTTCTCATTCGAGAAATGGACGTAACACCCCGGGGGTTTGTGAGGATGGAAGGAGCTTAGGGAAGGTCTCTTTTTAGCCCGCTCACCAAGTCTTGCTTTGCGTTTTGGTTTTCGGGGTGCTTGTTTTATTTATCCTCTTATGTCCATCAGATTCAGGCCCTAGCTCAGTGCCTGGCACAGAGTTAGGTGGCTGCTCTGTTAGTGGAATGAATGAAATAGAATGGGCTGCAGCCTGTGCATCGCTGGTGCAGAATGCTCAATTCCACACCGCAATAACTGGTAAGAGTTATCTGCCCGTCCCCAGGTCACAACCTCACCAGCTCCCTGATCTAATTTTGTGTTCCTTCTCATCCTGCCTCAGCCTGCGTCCCACCGCTACTCATAGCGGAAAGGACCTCTTGTCTACATGGAGAAACTAAGGTCCAGAGGGGCAGGTTGTTGCCTCACCTCACTAGGGGTTGGGGACAGAGCCATAGACCAGGCCTATGCCCTCAGCCCTGACTCGGTGCTCTTCACTGTTTTAAGAACATGAGGTTTGATCCCTTGTGGATGGTCTTGTTTGGGTGCTTGGATGGTGCCCTTCACCCCATGGAGTCCCTGGGGCTCAGCTCAGTAAAGGAGCTCAGTAAACATTTGATGTCGAGAGTGGGCAGAAGGTGGCAGCGATTTGTGGGGCCGAGCAAGAGTGCAGATGGAGGCTCACATACCATATGTCTAAATATTTGAAAGTTATAAATCAAGCTAACAAAACGTGAAATAAAATATGTTCTATTCTCCTCTCTTGACAAGTACATTTTCATAACAACTTGGAAGACGAGCTTTGAATGTCGAATTCTCAGACTCCTCGGACGCTGCACTGGAGCATGGTGGCACAGGGAGAGGAGACCCCTTTGTTCCCCACCTCTGACCCTGGCCTGCCCTGCAAGGGGCCTTGTGCACACACTTGTGAATGTCTCAGCCTGCACAAGCATGGTCCACACCGCCCTTGCCCCCCGGAGAGCTGCCCAGGGCTGGGCATCCCAGTGGTACAGTCTGTCCTCAGGGGTTGGATCTCAGAAGACCCACCCAGGTGCTGCAAGTAGGCTTAGGGCCATCTGGGCAGAGAATCCCAGGGTCCTGGGTACCTGGAGTGTGATCTAGAGGAGGGGGCACAGGCTCCAGGTGGGCACGTCCCCGCGGCCCCATGGTTTCTTCTCCCTGTGATGAGATCTTAGCTGGAGGAGGACCAGAGTGTGGGGACCGGTGCAGGGGCCACTCGCACTTAAGTGTGGTACTGAATTGGTGAACTGTTTTGAGCCAATGTATCGGCTTCCTGGAATTTTAGTGTGGTAAAGGTGGAAAATAATAATAATAGTAATAATAATTTAAACAGCAACAGGAAATTATTTTAGGGTGGCCGTAAAATTTTCTTCCAAACCATTTTTGAGAGTAATTGGGGACTGTAACTGGAAGATTTGCTGGGCTATCAGGCATGAAGCAGGACTCTGCCAGGCAAAGTAGGATGTTTTGTTCTGCTAAAATATCGAGCCCTCATATGCCAGGCATTATTCTGACTGCTTTACGTGCTGTCACTCATTTAATCCTCACAACAAACCTCACAAGTAGGTGTTGTTATTTTTTCCACTTTACAAATGAGGAAATGAAGGTTAGAGAAGTGAGTGACTTGCCCAGGGAAAGTGGTGGACCCAGGACTCCAGAGCCATGTCCTCAGCCCCCATGCTGCCCTGTGCCTGGGGCTCAGGTGTTTGGGCTTGAGCCCCTGTCCCACAGCACACGTCTCCTGACCTTTGGGGAGCTGCTGGACCTCCAGTGTCGTATCCATCAGTTGGGGATGTTACCTGACTCACCTTCTGCAGGGGCTGCTGGGTGACACACATGAAGCAGTGGGTGTGAGTTCTGTGAGCTGGAATGAACTGAGAGAGGAGGGAGGGAGGGAACTGAGGCCCATGGCCAGAAAGGCCCGCCCTGCTCGTGATAAGGATGAGGAGGAGTCCTTTGGTCTGAGTCAGTGGAAAGTCTTAATGTGAAAGTCTCTTTGAGGAAATGTCCTTCTAACTTTAAAGAACAGTTCAATTGTGACGATATAAACGCAAATTAATTAAAACGTTCAATTGTCAATAGTTCTTTCATATATAATTACATACGATAGTGAACAGGTATCTAGTGCTTCTGCTGTGCCAGCCATTGTTCCAGATACTTTGCTTATCCTAACTCATTTAATCCTGATCACAGCCCTAGGAGGTAGATTCTGTTATTATTCCCATGTACAGGTGCTGAAGCCCAGGTGTTGCTCTAAAGTGCTTTAAGGTATATCAACAACCCTAGGTCATAGGCGCTTCTATTATCTCCATTTTACATATGCAGAAACTGAGGCACAGAGGGTTTAAACTGGATTGCCCACAGTCATACAGCTAGTAAGTGGCACAGTCAGGGTTGAGATGTAGGAAGTCTGGATGCTGAATCGCTCACTATACTGTTCACTAGACAAGAGAGGGGGAAGTCATGGAATTTTCCCAGGCTTCTCCTGGAAGTTCCTGTAAACCCTCGACCCTCTCCCCTCTGTACCCCCTCTACGTGCCTAGAGCACTGAGTGCCTCACACATAATGGAGTCTGAATACATCTTGACTATTTCCTATTCCTAAGTTGAAGGAAACAATCCTTGACTTTCTAAGTGGCCCACTTTTGGAGTGAGTTCTCCTTTCTTACTAGTAAAACTTTGAAAATTCACCAAGGAAGGGAAACCTGGCCAAGTTTTTAATCGGAAAGAACCACATACAGCGGGTCTAAGTTATCGCCAGCTCTTGGTGAATGGGTCCAGAGCAATGTGCTTGGATGTACTTTCAGCCCAGTCTTAGAAGCACCCAGTAATGGAGTGTCTGGGCAGTCGGGGTCTGGGGTTTCCAATCCAACTTCCCAGATTGTTGAGATACAGAAACTGAGGGCATAGACTTGAGGTCTAGAACATTCTTAAGCCTATACATGCATTGTTCAAGGAAATGAAAAGTAGAGGATTTCTCTCTTGCCACCATAGCTCACACAATCTTGGACTTGGCTGGACGGATGTGCATAGTCCTCTCCTCTAGAGCTGTCTACCCTGGGGCCCTGATCAAGAAGGGAACAGGAACCTGACCCTTCGCAGCCTCTCATGAATGTTTGTGTGGCCCTGGGTAGCACCCTGCCCTCTCAGGGCCTGGCATTTGCTCCTAAAGACGCTTCTAGGAGTCTAGAGATGGGATAAAGTGGAATGTCAGGTTGTCGGAAAAACCTGTTTGTTCTCTTCTCTGTCAGATCTTTTTGCCTCTCTAAGCCTCAGTTTTCTCATCTGTGCAATGGGGATTATAAGAGATAGCGTGAGGAATCGATACGATAATATGTGTAAAGCCTTCTAAGCCTGGGTCCAGCTTCAGAGGTTGTTAGCGCTTCCTTTTGGTCTATGGTTTAAACCAGAAGTCACGCTCTGGTGGTCTGCAGGTGTGTTTTGCTTGGCCCGCCCGGTGTTTTTAAATATATGATTTTGTTGACAACATTTCAAGTTTGGGAGAGTCACACAAGAAGCTTGATCCCCAGTTCCTCTTGAAAAATGGGAATATTTTTGGCAGCAGGGCACCCGGATTCTCAAATGAAGAGGAGTGACGTCCACACATCTTTAACACCTCAGTCATGGCCCTGCACCCCCAGCAAAGCCCTTCGGGAAGGAAGGAAGCCGGTATTTCCTGAGCATCCTACTGTGTGTCAGGGACCCTATCAGCAGCTGTGCCTACATATAGCATTTAATCCTCACCATAAATTATTAATAGCTTTACTTTGCCAATGAGGAAATAGAGGCTCAGAGATTTGTGATGAGTTGCTCAAGCTCACAGCGTTAGCGGAAGGTACAGCCAGCACTTCTAATCAGGACCCGTGTCACTTTTCTCTTTTTGGGCTCTTTCCACCCTCAGCCTTGCACAGGGTCCATGGAGAAACCCTGGTTAGGACTTGTTGATGGGTTGATAGATGGGTTTGGGCATGTGATGTCAATGCCTGTGGTTCTCATTCTTTTACTTCAGATCCCCCGGGGGGGCTGTGGAGTTAGGGTAGGGGTCCAGGAATCAATGTGTACACCTAGAATTCTTGGAATAAAACTCTCCTACCTACATATAAGACGATTGTAGTTTTAAATTTTTTATTATGAAAATGTTCAAATCTACACAATTGAAGAAAGTAATAGTATAATAAACCCCCATATATGTGTCACCCAGATTCAGCAATTATCAACATTTTGTCCTATTTTCATCTACACTTTTTTGTTTGTTTCTTTTTCTTTATTGCATTATTTCAAAATGTAATCCAGATATCTCGCCACCTGTACATCCATCAGTACAGATTTTTAAAACTGCCTGGTTTTGACTGCTAAGAGCTGATTGTGCTCATTTCTTTTAAATTCCTAGTTCAGTGATGTCATGTTGGTAGTTTGAAATCGGCCATGGTGAGAGTATTTACACCGTGGAAATCAGTACGCGTGACAAACCAGGCTCCGTTCTCACCTCCACCCCGGAGTACCGGTTGTTAAATGTTTACACCGCTGTCTAAAACACACAGACGTTTTCTTACATAAGCACCATGCTATGATCTCACCTAATGAAATTAATGGTAATATTCTAATCGAATGTCCCCAATAGTTTCCAAAGTCTCCGTTTACAGGTGGCTTGTCTAATCAGGACCCAAACAAGGTCCACCTATGACATTCAATTGTCACGTCTCTTAATTTTTCTTAATCCAGGGCATGCCCTGCTCTCTCCCTCATCTGTGGTTTTTTTTATACCCTTGATCATTGCAGATGCCAGGTTAGTTGATCTGCAGAGGGTCCCCGTTGTGCGTTGGCTATTTGTGCTGTAAGTTATCATGTTCCTCTGTCCCTGTAGTTTCTGTTTTTAAAGTTTGAATAGATTAATCTAAACTTTTTTGTTTTTGATTTTTTTTTTTTGCAGGGGGCCAGAAGACTTCATAGATGGTGCTGGGTTGTACAATTAATTTTTCAAGGCCTGTAGATGGTTTATGATGCATGAAATGCAAAGTTATTGAACGCATTTTAAAATTTATGGTGGCTTTTTGTTATTTTACCATCAATGTCTATATTACAAACACACCCACTATGGAATCTTTTGCTATGAAGGAGGGGTTGTCAGGCTCAGGAAAGCTGGGCCCCTCTGATTGGGCCTCACCAGTCTGGGCAGGTCTTTCTACATTCCGGTCTCAGGGATGAAGAACTGTTTTTGGGAGTTCATTCCAGGATGCTGTCACTTGGATGGTCAGATAGTCCTACCTCATGTCTAACTGCAGTCTTTCCTGCTTTAGGTGCAGCCCATTTTCTCTACCTGGAACCTTGGAATTTAATTTCCCCTTTCTCAAGTCTCTTCTAGCACTGAGGAGAAAAGCAACCCCAAGTATCCTGTGATTCTAGGATTCTAAATCCTGTACTTGAAGTGGTAATCCTTTCGCCCCAAGGCGTTTCTAACCTCGTTGTGTCCCCAGCCCCAGGAGAAGTGGTACGTACCTTCTCCACCCACCCGAAGGATGGGGGGCCTCATGGGTCAGGGCAGAGGGATTTGCCTTTGCCTACTGTCCTGGAACCCCGCTGTGTGCCTTGGCTAGCAGGTCTGGGGTCTTGTCCACAACACCCAGCCTCATGTCTCGGTTCTGGTCCCCAGTAGGGTTCCTGTCCTTGCCTTCTCTTCCCCTCTGGATCAAATCCTGGAGACTGACTCCTCTCCGCCTTCATCCTCTTGTCTGCTCTTTGGGCTCTGACCCCACCTCACTGAGTCAGCTGGGAGATTGCTCTTTCCTTCCAGAAACAGGGAGCTGTGGTGAAAACACTTCTTGTGGCTGAGCTTTCTGCTTGAATCTTGAAAATGGCTTGAGCTAGAAGTGATGCTGGCTCCTTCGGGGAACAGGACAGCGTTGTTAACGCTATGCCTTGAGCCAGAAGTTTGAATCCGAGCCGTGTTGAACCTGCTCTTAGGTCCCAATCTAGGTAACAAGCTCTTCAGGTGCAGGGAGGCCCTGTGAGACCCATCCCTTTGCACATGGCAGAATTCCAAAGCAGCTCATTGGCCTGAAGGGAACTTGAGGGGGTGGGCGGTATGAACTTGACTTTTTCTCAAAGGTAATTCACATTACCTATAAGGCCTTGGACACATGTAATCTTGGAGTCTCGGAAAAAAGGTCTGACTTGTAAAGAAATATTTAAGGTAAGTTAGAAAAGGCATTCTAATAAGTTCATGGGAACAGGGAATTTAATCGACAGCTAAGGATTACTGCATAAGGTGCCAAATTGCTTTTGAATGTCTAGTTTGTTGACTTGTTTTTATTAGAACCTTTAAAAAAATGGATTGCTAAGATATTTTAGTAGAGGGCTTAATTTTCTTAAACATTAGAAAAGTAGAATGAGTGATGTTAACCTGTTTGTCATGCTTATCTCTGAAATCCAATTTTCTGGACAAGAGGCAGTGATGGAGGCAGCTCCTAGGATTGTTTTCCTTTAGCAGCAACCTGTCCTCATGTTGAAGGAGCACAAGCAAAGGCCCTGGGGTCAGCTAACCTTGGGCTTACTGGCTGCGTGGCTTTCAGGAAATCATCTATTGTGTCCCTCCATCTCCCCTCCATCTGCACTCCATCTCCCCTTCATCTCCCCTCCACCTCCCCTTCATCTCCCTTCCATCTCCCCCCCATCCCCCCCCATCTCCCCTCCACCTCC
>NW_006443568.1:12232092-12253502 GCF_000325575.1 Pteropus alecto | reverse complement strand
GAATGCCCCTGACCTGCCTTTTACTGGGCTAATTCCTGTCAAAGCTCAGCTTATATGTCATGTCCCGGAAGATTTCCTTGGGCTCCTGGTTACATATTCTCTCTTAGCTCCCTGGACTTTTCCTTTGCAGACCTATCAACCTAATTAAAATATTTATTAAATAGTTATTTGTAAAAGTGGTCTCCGAGAGGGCGGGGATCATGCCTGTCTTGTTCACTGTTCCTGGTGATCCTGGTGCCACCGTGTGCCCAGCACATAGTGCTAGATGAATAAATAAAGTGCAATTCTCTAAGCCTCAGTTTCTTCATCCAAAAAGTTGGCCTGTAAGTATATTTTCTTTTAAGTGGGAACAGATTTACCCAGTAGTTTCTTTCTTATCCTCACTCTCGGCAAAAGGTTCAAAAGAAGTAAATGGTCTTTTGAATTGTTAGCCTGAAAACCCCACAACTCAAGGGAACAAACACAAAGTTGGAATTATAATTCTGGAATGATTGCGATGTCCCCAGTTTCTGCCACAGGGGGATGGACTAAATAACTCTGTCAGATCCTAAGGTGTAGAAATACTTTCTCCTGGAGATGAGAGAGGTGGCTGGTCTGTGTATGCAGGGCTCAGGGCTGGGCTGAGAAATTCTTGGAGAATTGTGGGGACTCCATTCCACCCTGGGTGTGACTTCTAAACTTGTTTGGCCTTTGATGTGGAAGATGCTGGAGAGACTGCCCGGTGAGTCAGGGGAGACTTCCTGGCAGAGGTGATATCTAAGCTCAGTGCTGAAGGATTAGTAAGGTTAGCTCAGCAAATGGTTTGAGAGGAAAAGTACAAATTCTAGGCTAAGAGAATAGCATGTGCAAATGCCTGGAGATGAGATGGCATGGCGTGAGTGGGAAAGGAAAGAAATTCAGAGTGGCAGGTAGAGATGAAGGAGTTGGTGGGTCCTGTGATGAAACCGGAAGAGGTCAGTCAGCAGGAGCCAGGCAGGGCAAGAGCGAAAAAGAGGACTGCCCTGGACGAGACTGAAGCTGGGATGCTGTGTGCACGTGTGTGTGTGTGTGTGTGTGCGCGCGTGCGCGCGTGCGCGCGTGTGCGTGTGTGCGTGTGTGTGCGCACGTGCCTGCATATGTGTGGATATGTATGAGGAGGCAGTTGGGAGGGCAGGGGGCAGCATCCTGGGCCTCCAGCCAAGAACCATGCACACAGATGCGCAGCCAACATCGCCACAGATGCAGACGCCCCGGCACTGGAGTGTCAGAAGCCTGCCGGGGCAGGAGCAGCTGCTTCTAAATCAAGGCCGAAGGCAGCCGAGGGGCCGGGTTGGGTTTGGTGGCTCTGCCCTATGGGATGATGTGGGGGCTGGGGCTGAAGGGGGCTCTTCGTTAGGGATTCTGGGCCAGAATGAGCCCGGCTGGTTTGGAGAAGTTTATTTTGGAAGCTGGGATGATGCAAAATTAAGTGGGGAGGAAAAAATAGATGAGGCGGCGGTGAGGGTCTGTCTGTGGCTGGCGGGGCTGAAAGTGTCCCGCTAGAAGAAGGTCGTTGGGTAAACAGATGGGGGTGGCAGCTTTTCTGCATGTCCGCTATAAATACCCCACAGCTCCACAGGCCTTGCTGGGGTTTCCTGGCATCGTGGGTGTGGAGATCAAGGTGCACACGCAGGGCACTTCCGGGAGCAACTGAGGGTGGCCAGGGCACTGTTCGGATACCGACCTCCCCAGCGGGTGGAGTGGGCACTGCGGTCTGAGGCTGAGGCCTTGGGCAGGGGCGGGAGGGGCTCCTCTACTAACTGGCTGGGATTTCAGGCAAGGTTGATGACATTTGTCAGCCTGTTTCGTCACCTGTAAGATGAGGATAATCGAATAAGGCAAAAGAAGTGTCAGTCCTAGTACAGTGACGGGCATACTGTAGACACTCAGGAAATGCTCTCTCCCATGGACAAACTTCGTAAGTTCTGTGTGAGCTAGGTGAGTTCTCTCATGTCTCTGAGTCTCAATTTCTTTATAAAAAATGTTTAGGGGTTGGGGGAGAGGGAAGCGTGGATCCCCAAGGGATCTCTGAGAGAGCTCCCCCTTCTCTTTAGTCATGATAATGGGGATAACAGCCATGGTTACTGCTGGCCTGTGATGATCCGAGGATTTTGCAAACGAGGTTATCTAAGTGCACTGTTATTTCAGGTTATTTTCCCAATCTTCCCATCTTCCAGTTAAAGGACCCGAGGCTCAGAGAGAAGGAACTGCCTGAAGGAACAGATCAGTGATCTAGAAGATCTTTCCTCCAGTCAATAAATATTCAGTGAAGATCAGCTATGTGCCAGGCCCTGGGACAGTCGCTGGGGACTTAGCAGGTCCCGGTGTCCATGGAGCTCACAACCAGTAGGAAAAATGGGCAACAAATCGGCGCAGGAGTGACAGACACACAGACAGGCATCTAGTGTCCAGCATGGCCTGGGACCTCCTGTTCTCCTGCACCTTTAGTGGATGTGTTTGGGCTCCTCCTAGGACTGAGGGATTTTGTCATCCAGGCTCCTACAATGCTGGCCTCAGAGTCGGCAGGTACTTGATGAAATGAATCAAGAACAAATCATTTTGGTTCATCAGGACATCATCCGAATACTACTCTGTGCAGGACTTGTGCTGGCCTCTGGGGATCCAGGGCTGATTGGTTGATTGGGGAGAAGGGATAAAAGCACCTTTTTGTACACACACCTGCATGACATGTTGTGATGGAAGAAACATCCCCATGCCTTCCCAGAGCCAAGCAAATGAGGCAGAGCAGCTATAATTGCCTCTATTTTACAGATTGGGAAACGGGCTCAGTGAGGTGAAGTGATTGCCCAAGGACACTCAGCTGGGACGTGGTGGAACAGGGCCTAGAACATGTTTGATTTCAGTGCTTCCCTTGCAGATGCGAAGGAGCCCTGGGCTAGTGAGAGGCCTTAAGGGCCCCCAGCTGCCCTCCAAGGACCACGTTTCCATGTCAAGATCAGCAGTTAAGCTCTGGCCAGGGGAAAGGCAGGCATTTCTTGCTCCCTTGTTTCACAATATGAAGGTGCCTGCCTGCAGTTTGAGGGCCAAAGGGACTCTGGACAGAGTTTCTGGAGACCCAGCTCTGCCCTTCATAAGCTGGGCCATGGGAATCACTTACTCTCTCTGAGCCTCAGTTTCTCTCTGTAAATGGTGAACTCCAAGGAACATTTCAGCTTGGATGCCCCATATTTCTCTTCCAGGGTACCTCATGGCCTATCCTTGGGCTCAGGAGGGCACAGTTGGGAGCAAGATCCATCTGAGACAGGACCAGGACAGAGTTTATGATCCAGCCCCCAGAAAGACTTTGGCTCCTCGATAATCCTGAGGCCTCCATCCATAGCACACGGGGCTGGGGAGCAGTGGAGTGAACGTGTTCCCTTAGACCTCCAGGACCCCTGGATGGAAGAGGCAGGGCCAGGGCCTTTATTCTGTTTACTTCCCACCCAATCCCCATCCCACTGATTCTGGGGACAATGCCCCCAGGGCACAACCTGGGTGTCAGCATTAGGGCTGTTCACAAATACACACGTTCTCCTCATCCCAGATCCATGGTAGGAACGGACTGCCCACTCTCTTGAAATTAGGGGTGGCCACGTAACTGGTTTTGGCCAATGAAATGTGACAGCAATCAGCAATAGCAGGATGATGGTGGCTTGAGTCCTGAGTGAAGAGAATGTGGAGCAGAGATCCAGCCAACCCACAAGCATGTAGTGTGAACAAGAACTAAACCTTTGCTCTTTAGAGCCACAGAGGTTTTGGAGTTGTTTGTTACCGTGACATCACCCAGTGTATCCTGACTGATAGGTTCTAGGGGAGGGGCAAATGGGACAGCAAGAGGGACTGTAGCCTCGGGGTTAACTAATTGATTCTTTCTTCTTTTATTTTTTTATATATTATCCATCCATCCCTACCTCCCTCCCTCCATCTGTCCATCTGTCTGTTCATCCACCTACCTATCTATCCATCCACCTAACCCTCCATCCATCCATCCATATCCATCCATCCATCCATCCATCCATCCATGCGTCCGTTTGTCCATTTGTCCATTTGTCCATCTATCTGTCCATCCATCTGTCCATTCAAGGATTCAAATCTAGGTCAGCTTGACCATGAAGACCAACTTCCTTTGTTGTGCCAGGATGTCTCTTTGGAGAAGACATAACCTTCTCTCTGCCTGCCTGAATCCTCTCTGTTCACAGGGCTTGCCCAACCCTCCCTCCTTCAGGAAGACTTCCCTGACCAGCTCCCAGCTCTAGCCAGGGTGTCCAGGGGGCTAGAGAGGCCCACAGAACTCTGATCACCATGGCTGGCCCAAAAATGTGTTGACTGAATCACAGCCTATAGGCACAATTACACTTTTCCAGGGAGAGCTGAGACATCATGGGAATTTGCCAGCAGTGGTTCCAGGAACTTGATTGCCACAAATGGCCCCCAAATCACATATCTGGGGATCCTTGTTTTTGGCAAGCCCCACATGTCCATTTTGGGCTTGGCAAATGTGATCAACTTTAGAATTGTGCTCCCAGCATCTCAACCCCACTCTTGGCTCCTCCAGAGTTCAGAGCAGCTGTGGGGTCCACCTTGAAACCCAGGTCTTATTCTGAAAAAAAAAGGAAGAGTAGCCTTAATGTAGGGGAAATTGAGTTTTAGTCAAATTGTTAAATGCTGGTTGGTTAGGCCTCTGCTATTTCTTCTGGGGTCTCCCCAGAAGCTGTTGCTGAATTACCGAGAGAGCAAAGACTTCCCTGAGTCTTGGGAGGCAGGGTCGCCTAGTGGTGAATCCTGGGCTTGAGTTCTTTTCTGCCTCTGTGTGGTCCCCGAGCAGACACTTCACATCCACGAGCCTCGGTTTTCACATCTGTAAAATGGGAGTTTTCTCAGCTTGAAGGGTTGTTGTGAGAATGTGACAGGATAGTGAAAGTGTGATGTGCCCGGCACATAGTAGATGTGTAATAAATTGTAGCTCCTATCGATGGTGGTAGCGTCGTGCACTGGACAGGACGTCATTCAGTAACGAATGTGCAGAGATTTTTGTAGCAAGAGTGGCGGTGATGGTGGTGACTGCATTTTTGAACCGATTAAGTCCAGTTCCTCTTGTGGAGGAAGCTTAGCTCCTGGGTTAAATGTTGGGACCAGGATCAAGGGCACACTTCAATTTACATTTATTAGGGGAAGGGTTCTAAAGAGTTCTAAAACTCTTACTGTCTGAGATAGTGGGTCCATGATTTCTTGGGAGCCTCACATGGGCTCTAAGAGGGACAATTAGCCCCATTCTACAGATGGTACAACTGAGGCTCAGAGAGGTCGAGGGACTGGTCAAGGGCATACAGTGAATAAAAGATGGAGCAGAGATTCCAGCCCAGGTCCCCGTCTGCCCCCACTCCTGTGCTCTTTCTTGAACAGACAGTGCTCAGGGCTCTGCGCTGCTCACTTTCTCCACTGCCAGCTAAGGTCGCGTGACAGCCCAAGCAGCTTTGGCGAAGCCTTTCCCCAATCCCACAGGAGACTGGCCTTGCCCTGGGGCTTGGCTTTAGCTGTCATCATGCTGGAGTGTGGGCTCAGGTCTGCTCTGGGGCAACTGGGTCAAGTTCCCTGGGGGCCCAAGAGCCAAAGGAAGGAGGCAGGAAGTAGGCTAGTAGGCAGCAGGTGGTGGTGGCACTGGGGAGTCAGCAGATCGCTTCCCAACACCTCATCCTTCCTCCCAGGGCCCTTTACTTCCCTTTCAGCCCTTTACCAGGTCCACCACCACCTTTTCTGGAGCCCACCCCCACTTCCTCAGTCCCTACTATAAAGAAAGGCCCAGAGACAGGAAGGGAGATTTGCCAAGCGACAGAGCCAGAACCAAGAACCTGGGCTCCAGATTGCCTGCCCAGGGCCACTTCCTCTGAATAACCGCTAGAATGATCCTATTTCCCAACAAGACACTAGTTGGTTCCATGGGAAATGAGAACAGATGATCTGAATTCAGGATTGTCAAGGAAAATTTGGGACACACAGTCAGCACAACTAAACCACACAGAGCCCCTCCTCTTTCACCCTTCCCCCACCCCCCTGTGTTAGGGACTAAATGCATTGCTTCCTCCAGGAGTGAGGACACAGGGCGACGTCTAACCCAAATCTTCAATTCTCATGGTGCAATTCAGGCACGGTGGCACTTGGGCAGGGTAGAGATTTTGGAGCAAGGGGACAGTCCTGACTTCCCTCCTTCCTACTCTATGACTGGCTTCGGGAAGGCTGACCAGAGCCCTTGCGCCAGGCCGGGCCTCTTCAGAAGACTGTTTCTGTGCCTTCCTGTTGCGGTTTTGACTTTGGAGAAATGCTCCGGCCTTGAACTCATCGAGGGCCGGCCCCATGTGAAGCTCGAAGTTTGTTCAGCCGTTTTGGGCTCCTGGTGGCAGGGAGCTCGGCCTTAAGCAAAGTCCAAATTGACCGCAGGTTTCCAGGGCGACCCTGGAAAGGATGGGCTTATTTATATGTGGTGGGCATTATATCACCACTTCCCTCCACGCTTAGTTTGTGAAGGTTTTTCTCTGGGGGGGAAGGAAGCACGGCTTTCTTTCCACTATTACCTTCGCTTTTCCTGGCCCCTCAGAATCAGGAGGCTGACCGGTAAGGGAGGCAGTGCCGCAGTGCTTAGGGTACAGATGCAGAGAGATTTGGGTCTCAGCTTAAAAGTCACCTCCTCCAGGAGGCCTTCCCTGACCACTCTGCTCCTGTTTCATTTTCTTAACAGTATTTATCACAGTCTGAATAATCTCGTCATAGATTTATTTGCCTCCCTCCCCACCTCCCTGAGGGTGTCAACTCTGAGGTCAGGGATTGTGTTCACAGATGTGTCCTCAGTGCTTAGAATAGTGTCAGGCACACAGTAGATAATCAATAAAAGGCTGCTGAATAAATGCCCAAACGGTGTTCCCTCCAACAGCGGTTCTCAAACTTTAAGGCACATCAGATCCCCAGGGTGCTTGCTGACTATACTGACTTGGGGCTTTACCCTAGAGGATCTGATTCGGTGGGTCTGGGGTGGGCAAGAATCTGCAGCGGGTCCTGGGGCCATCCCTTGTGAAACATTGGCCCAGGGACCCTGGGCCTCAGTGGACCAATAGCAGAACAGGTGCTAAGCCGTGGGTTTGGCTCCTTGAACACCCTGCCTCAGAGGTCTTGGGAAGGAGCCATGCAGTAAGAGGGGCCTTAAGGGCCTCAGTTTGGGGTGCCAGAAGATGGAACCCTCCCCAGGTGAATCTAGTTTCCCTTCCCCACAGGCATTTGTATCACGGATTTCACTTTCTTATAATTCTTTGTTTAATGTCTATTCTCTCTGCTAGACTCTAAGCGTTCCGAGGGCAGGGATTCAGTCAGTTTCTCACTGCCCTTAGACCTAGGCAATCGAGGCCCTAACCTTGACCCTAGACCCTATTCTTGTCCTCTTTTACTTGCACTCCATCTCACAGGGTGAGGGGTTAAAGGGATGTGTCCCCCACAGCCCATACCACACCCCCCAACAGACTACACCCGGCCCCCCACAGACCACCCTGCAGACGCCAGAACACCCTGCCCCAGAGGCCTGAGCCCGCTTCCAGGCTTTGTGTGGGCCTCATTCTCTGGGCCCATTCTCCTGAGGGTAGACTGACTGCAGGCATGAGCACTGACAGGTCGAGGCGGTCATGCAGCAGATGTTAGAAGAAGGGGCATGGACAGAGTTTGGACGTGCATGTGGGCTAGGGTATCTGCACACTGAGCCCGAGGTGGGAAGGGAAGAGGACAGGCCATTGCTAGGGCCTTCATATGCCCTCTTGCTGGGGAGCTGTGCAATTTACACTTGTTTCCAGCGGGTATTCCCAGGGCTGCTCAGGGCCTGGTGCCTGGCTCACCCTCTCCTTTCTTCTTGTCCAGTTTCTTTGCTTTAAGTCTGCACCCTCTTTAGCAAGCAAGCAAGGGAAGGGGTGGGGAGAATGTAAACGTGTCATTTCCTTGCCATGTATGCTCATCGTTTATTTAGGGCTTGTTGGCATGTCCAGAGCTTTCTCAAGTTTCCATGTTTAATCCTCATGGTGTCCAGTGGTTAGGTAATGTTTTCCCCTTCCTATGATGCTCGGGGAGGTGAGGCGACTCATCCAAGGCCACACAGCCAGTAGAACACCCTTGATCATGGACTCAGGAGCCAGTGCTCACAGGTTTGGTGAACCTATTTTTAGGAATTAGCAAAACTGGGGAATTGGCTGGATGCATGTGTTGATGGAGGCCTGTGTCTATAGCTGTGAAGGGGTGATGAAGGAGAGGGGTGGGTGTAGCTCCAAAGTGTCCTGAAGAGGTCAAGGACAGGTCCCAGTCACACAAGAGGACTGGGGCCACAATGGTGTCAGCAGTGTCCAGGGACAGCTTGGGAGTTCTTCAGACCCAAAGCCACCATTGGACCTTCCAAATAACCGCCAGTCATATTAATACAGGCTGCTGCCTATGCAAATACAACATCAAATCTCCTGGCTCCCTTCCAACTAGGTGACTAAGAGCAGGTGGCCCCTAAAAGCAGGACTTATTACTGGGTGCAGTAGAGTCTCTCAGGCCTGTGTTCCCTCAGGAAAGAAGTGAGATCTCAGTGTCCCCTCAGGAAAGGAGTGAGACAATCAGTGCCCCTCCTGCACTCCTGCAGTGAGCCTCTGGCCAGCACTCCTTAAATCGGTCAGTGTTTAAATACGTGCCAGGCATCATGCTAATTTCACTGTCCTAACAGCCCATGGGTGGTTAGAGTTATTATCTGATGCTATGTATGTAAAAACTGAGGCTCGAAGAGATGTAATGTGCCTTGCTTGAGGTCACAGAGCTGCATGTGGAGAGGGGGAGTTGGACCCAGGTTTCTGTCCAGAGCCCAAAGTCTTGTCCTTTACTATCCACCTGGTGTTTGCTGAAGCCTTGGGCAGTGGGCCTGGAGGAGCAGGAAGAGTTGAGTCCTCATTCCCGCTCCTCTTGCCTCCTAGGCAGACCAGAAGGTGAATGTGTGGCATGCTGGGGCTGTGGGGAGCTGGGGTGGATAGGGAACATTGAAGGGTTAGTGCGGAGGGGGTAGGAAAGCCAGCCTAGCGATGCCAACCCCTAGCAGGAAACACCTTTGCTTGTTTGGCACAGCTGTGGGCAGAGGGCAGCTGTGTGGGGTGCCCACTGCCACAAACCAGAGATGGTTTCTAAGGGCAGAGGGTAAACAGTTGCCTTGGCTACTTGGGTGTGCACCTGGAGTGATGGGTCAGCTCTGGAATATTCCGGGAAGTGAAGGAGGGGAACCAGAGGCCTCAGGTTCTGAGTGTGAGGTGAAGGGCACCAGCTGGACAGCCCAAGAGGAGCCTGCTGTCACAGAAGCTGGCCCCTGTTGGGCAACTGGGATTGTCTCCTCCCCAGGGAAGGGGTTCTGAAGTTGGGACACCAGGGAGGCTTCTTCCTTGGTCAAGCTGGCAGCACCTGTGTGACAGGGGAGGGAGAAGGCATCATATTTCTTAATAATCGTGACTCTTTTTGGATCCCATACTGGATTGTCTACTTTCCATCTCGTTTGTTTATTTAACAGATAGTAATGGAGCAGGTTCTGAGCTGGGCCTGGAGGTACAGCTCCAATGAAGACAAACTCATAGTCATCACTGTGGAGCTTCACTCCAGAAAAGTTGTATTGGCCTCCCCTAATCTGTTGTTTACAAGATTCTACATTCTCTGTCTGGGGGCTTCATTCTCATCTGGGCATTCTCCATGGAGCACTGAGGATACCTGCCCCAACCAGTGTCCCCACAGCTCCCCCGCCTCTACCAACATCCAGATACCCCATCTTAATCCGAGCCTCGCCTCTGGGACCATTAGGGGTGTGTGTGTGTGTGTGTGTGTGTGTGTGTGTGTGTGTGTGTGTGTGTGTGTGATCCTCCTCCTGAGGAAGAGGCAAAAACAATGTGTCCATGACTGAGAAGACGGAGATATCCAAGGACCAATTCAATCAAGACTATGTAAATGTGATTGTGATTTATTTACTGCTACAAAGGAGAAGTACAAGCCAAGGTGAGATCAATAAATGAGGGAATCTGATCTGGTCTGAGAAATCAAGAAAGGCTTCCCTGAAGAAGTGGACTTCGAACAGAGATTTGAAACACAAGCAGAAATTAATTGGCTTAGGATGGGGAAGAGTGTTACTGGCAGAGGGAACAGAGTAGCCATGAGGTGGGATGCAGAGAGCACTAGGCAGAGGTCAGGAGATGAATGGATAGAGTAGCAGTGTCAGCCAACATGAGCCTGTAGAGATGACAGAAAGAATTTTGGAGATTCCTTGAGAGCAATAGGAAGCCATTGGAGAGTTGTAACTGAGCGGGGGCATTATCGGATATATATTCTATAAAGATCTTTCTGGCTGCACTATGGAGAATGGATTGAAGAGGCTAGTAGGCACCAAGAGATCAGTTGGTTTACTACAGTAGTAGTTAAGGCAGGAGATGATAGTGATTCGAATGTAGGAAGTGACATAGGAGACAGAGAGAGATGGATGAATTTGAAATGTATTTTGGAGATAAAATTAATAGAATTTGATACCTTACTGGGGGAAAGGTGAAAAGAGAAAAACACTCAAAGAACAGCTTCCAGGTTTCTGGCTTGCATAGCAACCTATGGAATGGGAATTATTGGCTCGCGTTTAACTGAGGCTCAGAAACAGGAGATGACTTGCCCAAGGTCACACAGAATGTGAGTGGCTGGGGCCGGATTCAAATGCAGGTCTGCCTGTCTTCAAAACTTATGTCCTTCTCCATGGTTCTTTCTCTGTCTTTATCTTCTCCATTAAGTCTTTAAGAATGAGTGGCAGACTTAGAGAGGCTCAGGAAACCCAGCTCCCCACTGAAGGAACGCCCACAACGAGTTGCCTGAAGGTTCTAGAAAGTCCACATCTGGAAGCCCAAGACAGAGGGCTGGTTAGAGAGAAGCTGAAGGAGGGTGACTCAGGAAGGGTGTGTGTGGCCTGGGGAATTTCAGTGTCTGCAGACAAGTGAGAACTCTGGAGTCGGGCCTAGAGGTTGAATCCTGGCCTCGTGACCTCTGAATTCTGTCCTTAAGACTCAGTTTCCTTGCTTGTAAAATTATGTCTACAATTTCTACCGTGCAGTATGATAGCAAAGCTGAGTTGAGGCTTTGGCACTAAGGAAGGACCTACAAATTGTAGCTGTTAAAATTCTCTTATGCTAACCTGGGGTTTTTGAGTAATACCAAAAATATCAATTAGATTTCCCTGTTTGGGATTCTGGGATGGGAATTCCCAGAGGTAGGAATCTTTGCAAAGACAAATCCCAGGCACCTTAAATTTGTACTTTACTCTCCATGGCTCAGCAAAATTTGAAGCCTTCTCAGTCCACCCTAACCCACAGTGTACCTTCCCTCCTCCAGGCTTTGAATTCTTGGTGGATCTGTACTTTACATTGCTGTCTTCTTGCTGATTTGACCTTCACAAATAGCCCCTCAGCTCCCAGGAAGTGAGACCAAGTAGAGTTGCCCAAACGACTGAGTGAACTGGAGCAACTAACGTTCACTGTATCTCCGTTAACTCAGGAATCCAGAAGAGATAAGACCAATTTTTTTTTCCAAGAGTGTGTTTAAGAATTCAATGAGATAATGTATGTGAAGTGCCCAACACAGCAATAAATTGTACTTCCCTTGGGTTGTCATTGTAGGTTTGTGCCTGTTTCTTTTTCTAAGCCATGACGAGCCTCACGGAATGTAGATATTGCACCTCAATGACCTCTGAATCCTCAGAGCCTGATAGGATGCCCGACATGTAGTAGACGCTCAGTTAAGGCCTGTTATATCAATGTGCTCCCTTTCTCGGTGTCCCTAGCAGTGCCTTGCACATGGTTGAAAGGCAGGATGAGGTAGAGGTTAGGAGAATGGGTTTTGGGATCAGGTAATTTGGGTTTCATATCCTGCCTCTGACTCACAACAGCTTTGATGCTTCAAGTCACTTCAATTAACCTGCTTCCTTCTCTGCAAATAAGATTAAAGGGCCACCTCCCAGGGTTCTGTGATGATTTGTTAAGTCACATTAACTCATGCATGTGAAATGCTTAATGCAGTTCATGGTGGGAGCTGCAATTATGATGATTAATCAACTAACTCCCATGTATGTGGCTGCCTAATGCAGTGGGCCTGTGTGGGTGGCTTTCCCAGTATCCCCCTGGCCTCCTAGATAGCCTCGGTTTTAGTTTGGAGAGTCGCAGAGTTCCAGGGACTGACTCTGCTTCTGGTGCCAGGCAGGAGTGGGGCTAAATGCATTTCAACTCCCTGGCTCAGTGATTGTTTAGGGTTGAGTATGTGACCCAAACCTGTCACATCAGAATGAACCTGAGGACTCCTGTTGGGAATTCTGGGTCAAAGATGCTTCTCTGATACACCACTGAGCATGAATGAGGTGATCTTTGTTTTAAGAACTGCTCTAGGTGTTTTGGGACTATACAGGGGATCAGTCTTGAAAAAGGAAAGCAAAGTAAGAGACAGAAACTGGGTCCTTGTTGGCATTGTTAAGCTGCTGGATCAAACTTTTCCTGAAGGACTTTTCAAAAAATGCGAGCCAATAAATTGACTTTATTATTTATGGCTGTTTGAATTGGGTTTTCTGTTCCTAGTAACAAAAATCATTCTTACGGATACAACCCATACATTTCTCCACCTTGTGTAGCTGTCACTTCCTTTCCATGGGTGGGGTGACATCGGCTCAGGCCACATTTCCTCCATGAGCACATGGACTCTGTGAGAACCAGCTGACGCTGCTGCCTGTCGGAAACCAGACCACCCAGGAGCCGAAAGATTATGGAAACATAAAGAAAACCAGAGCAGGGAAAAATCGAAGTGAATGCTTCCAGAATAACCCAAAAGAAAAAAAGTGGTGGCAACTCTAATAGCAAAATAATTGACCACCACACTCCTGATTGAAGAGGGTGTACCTCCATCTAAACTACCTGAAGGGTATATAATCTTTGCGGGGAATTTTCGTTGCTTCTGGCTGCCGGCATTCACTCCCCTGCAGGCCAGGACTTTGATTTCTTTCCCTGGAATTACCTCAAGGGTCCCACCTTCGCTAGCTAATGGTGGGCAAACAGAAGCTCCTTTACTGGAATCGAATCTTGAGCTAAAGAGGCTGATCCATCCATCCTTGAGTCGGGATCCTTACCATACTGTTCTGGTTGTGAACCTAATATTGTCCCTTCTGCTATCTAACCTCTGCAGTGTCTTTGGTTCCCAAGCCTGTGAGCTCCCAGCAGCTGAAGCTAGCAAGGCTCATTTCTGTTGCTTGCCATCAAAGAGTCCTCAGTGATACAACTGTCGAAGAGGCTGTGACAAGTTGGGCAAGAGGTCTGTCATTTATTAAGAGCTTGTCAAATGCAGTCTGGGTGATTTTGCCACTAGATTCAGGCTATGCATTTGATGGTTCCATTCTCAGGAAGATAGACTAGGTAATTGTGAAGGGTCCTCGAAGTCATTGTCAGACGTCAGGCAGGCATTGTCTATAGGGTGAATACATACACATACAAGATGCTGAAGTGATTAATAGAACGTAAATCAATTTCAAGGAATTCTTAAATTCATATTTTAAAAAATCATTAGGTAGTTTATCATCTAATCACTACTAAATATAAAATCTGGGAAAATGTTCATATGGAGAAGGGGTGCTGCTCTTGAAAATGTAAGAATCATAGCTGTGAGGGTACAAGAAGCAAAGGTGTGTTTTGCAGGACCATTGTGGTCATCTGTCCTTGATTCCCAGACCCCACTTCTCAAGGACTAGTTTCTGAGAGAGCTCTGGGGACTGGCTCCTCCCACTGGCTCCAGAAGTGTCACGTGACTCAGATCTGGCCAATTAGAGCATTGGGTTTCCTTGGCCACAGTGATTGGTTCACGGATGGGGAAATGACCCAATTAGAGCCAATAAGAAGCAATGAGAGTTTTACTGGGGCAGCTGGGAAGATGCCAATCACGAAACTTAGAAGGTTTAGACCTGAGGAGGCCCAAAGGTCAGGAATGACTGAAGGTGCTGCACTCTGAGGGAAAATCTGTTTGTGAAGGAAGTCAGCACAGAGGGGATGCTGAATTGGAGAGAGAGAAGCTGGGTTCTGGTAAGGCAGGTTTGGACCTCTTTAGGCCTTGCAGAGCCATCCCAGCCCTGGACTCTCCTCAGTGACGGGAGCCAAAGAATCTCCTTTTTCTTAAGCCACTCGAGAGTCCTAATTACACATGGGAGAAGTGGTCCTGGAATTCTGAGACATTTAGAAAACCATCCTGTTGTCATCATCCCAGAGAGACCTGTATCTCGGGAAAGGCACATTCGGTGTAATTCAACCAAGATCTATCACGGGACCTGCTTTCTTTGTGGGGTATGCATTCCATTGGGACCCGCCTCACTGAGGAGACTCATTTTAGAGTTGCCAGATTTAGCAAATAAAAATATAGGACATTTAGTTAAATTTGAAGCTCAAATACACAGTGAGTAGTGTTTTAGTATGTCTCCTTCAATATCTGGGATATACTAAATAATTGTTCATTGAGCGTCTGAACTTCAAATTTAATTGAGCATCCTGTATTTTATTTGGCAACCCTATACCAGACTTCCTCAGAAGTCACTCTGGACAGTTTTGTTCCTCAGATAAGGAGGAGGAGGCACGCATGGTACACGTGAGCTGATGCTGGATGGAGCGGGAGCCTGGAGATGTGAGCGGTGACTGGGGAGGAGCTGAAGAAGGGGAGAGGGAAGAGAGCAGAGGGGAGTGGGGTCATTGAGGGTGTCACCAGATGGGGACTCTGATCTAAGCGGGGGACGTGTACTCAGCATGGCAATCACTGTGCCTGCAGTGGTTGCAACCCCCTTGAAGAGGAAGCTTTCCCATTTTTCCCCCTGCCCAAGTCTATGTTTTCGCCTCAGGACCTTCCAGCTACAGATGACTGGACAAGGATGGACTTACCCAAGGGCAGCCAAACCAGGGCCAGACTTTCACTGTTACTCAGTGAGAAGAGTTGAAGTGGCCTGGTCAGATCTCATGCCTGAACTTAGAGATGAGGAGAGGCCAAGGCGGCTGGCAGTGGAGACTGAAGCCTGATGGAGATATGGAGAGAGGCTGAGAGACCATGAGGGGCCTGTGCAAAGGGGAGTCATGAGGAGAGGGAAGCTGTGCCAATGCAGTCTGTGAGGTCAAGAAGCTAAATTAGGTCTTGGGGTTCCAGATATTACCTAACTCTTGAGAAGCTCCCAATCTCACGGGAAGCAGACCCCCAAGAAATGAATACCATGTCTCGGTGTGAGGATAGGGAGATGTACAATATGCTCCTGGGCCATAGAGGAGAAGGATGCCAACTCTGCCTGGCAGGCTGAGAAGGGCTTCTAGAGAAAGTTGTTTTTGAGCAGGGCCATGGAGAATGAGTAGAAGTTTGCTGGAGAAGGCAGGAAAAATGATGGAGGAGAACGCACGGAGAAGCAAGAGTTTCTGATTTGTTCAGGAAGAGAGGAGGTTGAATTAGAGATGAAGACTTGGAAATTGACTGTCTTAAGGTGACATGTAGACGAGGCTGGCCAAAGAGAAGAGAGAGACCAGGGTCACAGGCTGCTGCTTTAGAGGGCCAGGTGGGCGCATAAATGAGCTAAGTTGCTCAGATATGAGAGAGCTCCTGTAGTTTTCTGAGTCTGGCTTCTATTTCCCACTTTTGAAAGGGCAGGAATCCAAAAAATGTTCTCTAATTAACATAAACCACAATGAAATGATAAAGGGCAAATGTCACAATGGCCAACTGGAAAGTCCACAATCTGTCGAAAGCAGAGGCCCTTGACCCTGGCTACCCATTAGCATCACCAGAGGTACTTTTACAACACTGGATTGTCAGACTCCACCCCTGGAGAATCTGACTTAATTGGTCCAGGGTGGGGCCCAGGCAGCAAAATATTTTAATAGCTGCTCAGGTGATTCTAATTTGATTCTAAGGTACAGCTGAGGCTGAGAACCACTGATCCAAAAGGAATACTATTTGGTATCTTGCAGGAATGTATCTTCCCAAATCTTCTGATTTTTCAAAGAAAGTCAGAAATCTGAATTTTTCTGTGAAAACTTCTTATTTAAAAATGTTGGCTCGGCTTTGAAAAAGAAGCAAAATTGGAGAGTGCTTACTATGGGCTGTTGTTCTAAGCTCCTTATCCTCACAACAATTTTATGAGGTATTTATGTCTATTTTGCAGATGAGGAAACAGAAGCATGGAGAGGCTATGTAACACCCCAGGACCCATAGCTAGAAAGTGCCAGGCCACGATGCATTCCCAGGCAGTCTGGCTCCAGAGCCCATGCTTTTCTCCACAGAACCCATCTGCAGTCTGGATCTGGCCCACGGCCCAGCAGTTTGTGACTTCTGACAGGTGAGTAAGAGAAGAGGACCTGGGGCGGAGAAAGAAGGATCAGGCAGAGAGTGGGTGAGCTGCACAACTGCTGTGATCACACTTGTTGAATGAATGGAAGAATGGAGCTCTTTGCCATCTGCAGTGGCCTCCAGCGTCTCTGAAGCCCCACATAGCCCTGCCCAGGGAGTGGAGCCCAGAGGTTCTGCTTCCTACAAGGCCTAGCAGGTTCAGACTTGGTCTTCTTCAAGATGCTACAAATAAATGGGCTCACCTGGGGCTGGGGCCATTGCTGAGGGATGCTTCAGGTTTTGTTTGTTGCCATGACTCACGGAAGGTGGGCAGCCATCACACCTTATGCCGTGGGCTGCAGGCTGGGTCCTGGAGGCATCTCCGTCTGAGGCTGGTGCGACCCACCCAGTGAGCACTGCTCCTATAGCCACCTTATAAGGGAATATTATCTTCCTGCAGGCTTTGGAGATCGGGCCGGGGTCATTCTGGGTAAGGCAAGAGAAAAGATTTAATCAATTGATGGGATTGATTAAGAAGGGAAGTGGCCATTTTTTTATGGGCCTCCTATGTGTGCTGCACTGTGCTAGCTGACTTTCATCCAATTTCTTAATTTGCACAATTCTGAGGGGTTAGTGTTAATTCTATTCTATAGATAAGGAAGTTGAGGCTTAGAGAAGTGAAGTAACTTGGCCAAGGTTTCATGGCTTGTAAATGGAGCTTTGATTTGAGTCCAGGTTGTTCTCTGGCCATTTATCTTCTCTAGATATATCCTAAGGCCCCTTCTTAAAACCTACCCAAATCCCACTCACCTTGGACACCAAGGCCTTACTGCCTTGCCCTAACAGGTCACAGCTGTACACAGGCTCAGTAGCACATTTATAGGTCATAGCCATCTTGGACAGATCAGATCAAGAGATGACAAGTCTACTGAGACATGTGGGTGTTTGTCCAGATCTGTTGCAGAGAGATTTGGGCCAGGCAGTTGTTAACACACCGATCATATAATGAATCTGTGGCCACCAGGTGAAAAATCATTTTAGTTGAATTAAGAACAAAGTTATGTGTTTTTATCCAGCTAAAAAAGCAGTGATTGTTTTCCAGCTTATTTTTAGCTTCATAAAAGTAGTTTAAAAATCAACATTCTTGTCTTTCATCTCTGCTAAGAACTCTTCTTCCTGCCGCTCTGCAGACAGGCTTACCAGGTGGCCTCTGTGCCTTTGTTTTTGTTGGTTGGCTTTCTTGTCTGTTCAACTCTGCTGGGATGGCATAGGCTGCATCCAGAGGAAGGCTCTACCCAGTTGGGGGTGTCTGAACTTGGGTGCTGGGGAGTCCCCTGCAAGAGCCCCAGGGGCCTAGGCAGAAGCATTTCTTAGGAGGGTCCCATTTTGTGGAGTAGTCTGGGTAGTAGGTGGCTGGAACGTGGGAGGAGGTGGCTGCCCAGTCTTTAGCAAGAGGCCAGTTTTTAAAAAAAATATATTTATTTTAATTAATTTCAAAAATACAGTACATTGGTTAGACATCTATATAATTCATAAAACGATGCCCCAGTTGCTCCCTCCCTCGGCCCTCCACCTGGCCATCATATTAATGCTAACTACATTCCCTATGAGGCGACCTTTTGACTCTGGTGCTCCAGGCCCTTCTCAGTGAAGCCCTGCTTGGTCCAACCCTTCAGCCTCCTTTGCCCTGCTTCTCTTCCTTACAGACCCGAGCACTTAGCAATTTCACTTTGTCACATGTACCTTCGCCTGGCCGTTTGCTCTTCTAGGATCACCTTTCCTTACTTGCATGGATAACCTGTGTGAAACAGCCCAGTGCTTGGTTAAAAAAGCACACCTTTATTCCTTATTTGCTCACTTCTTCGGTATGTGAGAGCATTTCCCTTCCTGCTTTAGGGGAATTCTTAGATGCAGGAGGCACAATACCAAACCAGAGAAGTCTTTAGTCTGCATGCATGGAAGAAACAATATCTGAGGCCCATGGTAGAGGCAGTTGGTTGGGTTTTGACTTTCCGGCACCCAGAATCCCTGGGGATTCTCCCCTGTCCACCCCTAGTCCACTGTTTTGCATGAGACTCCTGCCTCTTAGAGGTGGAACACGTGACCCATCTAAGCCAGTCTGGTCATTGTGTTCCTTCAGCTACAGGGATTGATTTAGTCAGAGCCAGTGAGACATGCTGAGATATTGCTGAGGCTGCTGGACAGACCCAAGCCCTCCTTCTCCTGTACTTGAGTCTGGGCCTGATTCTTCAGCCTGCCTTCCACTCTGTGAGCTCTTCACAGCCTCCCTGTAAATGCCTCTTGAGCATAAGAAAGCCAAATTGGATTCAATTGCTGGCAGTCAGGGAGCTCGAGGGAAGGCATCCCTCAAATCTACAAATGTCCACCCCTAACTCCTGGGTTAGAGGAGCTCAATGCCTTTTCAGTTGCAGCTGGATGGAGCTAAGAGCCAGGGCCCCAGAGGAGAGAGGAGCGTTATGGTGAAGGTGCCTGGAGGAGGCGGATGCTTCATCTTGGCCTTGGATGGAACCACGGAAGTAGCTAGTTCAGTCCCTGAGTGAAATGCCGGTGAAGAGCAGCCTGGGCCCCCAGAGGGGCCTCCTAGCCCCAAACTTAATCCTTCTTGTTGAGACATGGGAGTGGGGATGGAAGAGTACAGGGGAAGGGAAGGAGGGACTGGCCCTTCTGGGCTGGCACCGTGACCAGAACCACATTCCAACTGCCCAGAAGTGATTCCAAGAGTGGGGGGTGGGGAAGATGGTAAGAGGTAGAGGAGAGAGGCAGGCACAGGCCTTGGTGCTCACACCTGTCCTTCCCAGCAGAAAGGGTTAGGGGGCCTTGGGGTAAAGGGAGTGGAAAGAACATTGGCTTGGAGCCAGGTGGATCTAGGTTGGGGTCTACCTCTGCCACTAATCAGCTGTGCGAGCTTGGGCAAATCACCTCACTTCTCAGAGCCTCAGTTTCCCTGCTGTAAAATAGGAAAAATCCCACATACTTCCTGGGATTGTAATGAAGATTGAACAAGGGTGGATCATGTAAAATGCTCAAACTGGTGTTTGGCACAAGCAAACAGTCTACCAATCTTTGCTTTCATCGTTATGAAGAACAAGAGCCCCACTTCAGACCAAGTTGGGTAAATTCCTAAAAGAATTGGCCTAGGTTATGATTTTAGTTCTGAGCCAACAGGCCTTGGGTAATGGAACCTGGGCTTCCCCATTGGGTGTCGGTTTGCTCATCTATAAAATGGGGCTGTAAACTCCTATTTCAAGAGTCGACATGAAGATTAAATGACATAATTCACAAAAAATGCTTAGCACCATGCCTGGTGGTTAGCAGGTGCTCAGTTAATGTCAGTTTCATCCTCACTGCTTCCCATCTTTGTACTGAGTGGGGAAGAGCAGATGGTGTGGAGAGTAGCGAAGCCCAGATCTGAAGTCAGAGAACTAAGTTCTGCCCCAGGCTTGGCACTAAATTGCTGGGCTTTCTTTGGGTGGTGTCCTGACCTCTGGGTCTCAGTTGAACTCTCATTTGTTAAATGATGACTTTGGACTTGATGGTCCCGCTTCTGACTCTAAAATTTCATTCCGCGAAAGCAAAAATATTGCTTTTAAACAAAGGGCTGAAGGTAGCTGCTCCTTGTTTGGGATGGGACTGTAAAAGAAGGAGGCTGTACTTTCACTTTGGAAAACCCCCTGCAAGGCCCTTTTTGATTATGAAAGGTCAGGGTCTCCCCACCCCACTCTCTAGGGGCTTGGTCGGGAAGGAGAAGGTCATCACAAAGTGAAGGGCATGGTTCTGTGTAACGAGGAGGCGGAGTTTGGGAGTTATCTCTTGGCCGCTGGAGAGAGACTTTGGAAGTCTCAGGACTTGGAATAGAGTGGAGATGAGCAAGGGGTTCCTCAGTAGAGAGGGGATTGGGACATAGGGGCAGCCAGAGGCAGGGAGCAGCTGGCAGAGAGGGCCCCAGAAACTTTGGGTTCTGGTTTTATGTTTGTACAATGTGATCAGCATTGAGGAAAGGGCATCCCCATTGGATGGGAGTGGGTAGGGGAGTGGCATGACCGAGACCTGGAGCTTGGAAGCATGAGACTGGAGTGGAGGACTGGTGGTGGATGGTGTCGCTGCAGATGGCAATGGGTTTGGGTCACAAAGGACCTGGCATAGGAGCGGGGATGGCAGGGTACAGGTAAGAACTTGACTTTTTTCTATAGGAAATGGGGAGCCGTGGAAGACTTTATAGCATGAGATGGACAAGGAGCAGTGGCATGTAGTGAACGGACTGGGATGGGATGGGATGGAGACAGGCAAGGAAGTGGGGCATGAGCATTTGGTGTTGAGGACCATTCACTCTAGAGGGTTTGTTGTGGCCAAATCAACACAGGCAGGTTACCAAGGGCAGATGTGAGGCAGCCTCTTGTGAAAAAAGGACACCTGTATAATGGCCATGGAGGCAGCCTGATTTCACCTGCGTTAATCACCCGCTTCCTCCCAGTCTCCACCTTTTCTGTGACTCAGCCCCTCTGAGGACTTAACTCAGAGTTGGGGGGAATTTTTAGTTTGTCAGTTTGGAAGTGACTTAGTTAGAAGGTCATGGTCAGGAGGAGAGGATCTCTTAACCAAGAACTTTTGTATAGTCCCCAAATCTACATGGGTCAGAGCTAAGGCCCAGCTACCATGGCAGCTGAAACTAGGTCTAGAGAGGGAAAGGGACCAGTGCAGGCTTGAGTGGTTGGAGCAAAGGCCTGGGTTCAGTTCAAGTTCAGTCGTTCTGTGTGACCCTGGATGAGTTTCTTCTCCCTGGGCCTCTCTTTTCTCATCTGTAAAATGGGGTAACCAAGTCTGTACTGAAAACTCAAATTTCTCCCATCCTCTTACTTCCTGGCCTTCCTTTCCCTTCCCATAGACACCATCCTTGTCCAGGCCTTTGGTCACGCGTAAGGTCCTGGATGTCTTTACAGCTCACAGGTGCTCTGCCACCTCTTCAGGCGGCTCTGACACTGGCT
>NW_006443568.1:12202440-12231867 GCF_000325575.1 Pteropus alecto | reverse complement strand
CCAGGCTGTCCTCCTTGTTGCTGTACTCTATAGACCTCCACATTCCCTAAAGACTGGCTCACATTCTTCCCTCCGCCTGTTCCCACCATCATTCAGGGTGACTTTTGTGACCTCATGGATGACATGTATAGCATCCTGGCCACTTAGTTCCTGGAACTTCTCATCTCTAGTGACTCTACTCCCTTTAGTTGCCCACTGCTGTAGCCATTCGGACCTTGTCATCCCCAGGACTGCCATTTTGAAACCCTATCTCCTAACCCTCTTCCTTGGTGGTGACCACTTCCTGCCCTCCTGGACCCTCTACATCTGCACTGAGACCCCTGGTGCACTTTTTCCAAGCACCCCTTTTCCCTCTCCCTGCGCTCTATCTGCCCCCAAAGCCTCCAGTCCTGATCCCTCCACCTTCTTCTCTCTGATGCTTGCTCACTTGATCATCACTGAAGAAAATTGTTGCTCAGTGGGACATGGCCACTGCAGATCCATGGTTTCCAGTCTCAGCACTTCCCTTCAAGCCCTTTTCTTGCTGTGGGTTGTCCCCTCTCCAGGCCCTCATTACCTAGCCTGGCCTTCACCACCCTCCTTAGGGCCCCTAGCTGCTTCCTACCCCTCACACAGACAAGGTGACCTTGCCTGTGACCTCATCGAGACCCCCAGGCCTTAGTGGGAACACCCTTGGTTTCTCGCCTCTACTCATCCACCCCTGACACTCCATCTTTGCCTTCTGTCCTCTGGTCTCCAGGTTGAGGTCTCCTGCCTGGTGCACGGCTGCTCTCTCCACTCTCTTCTGGACCCTGTTCTCTCCCATCCCTCCTGGGACTTCGCATCTTCAATAATCTCCATTCTTTCTAAGACCTTCACCTCCCTTCTCTGTCTCAGCCCTCACAGCCTATTGTGTCTAAGTCTTCACATCTCAAAATAAAGGATCCCAACGCCCCCATCCCCTTGAACCAGCATCTTTTCTCTAGGTACCAAGCTCATCCTTTGGCTGGGGACCTCCCAGGTGTGGTCAGCTAACACGTTTTCATTTCCCCACTTCGTTGCCATCTCCACTTCTCATCATACTGCAGAAGGATACCAGTGACCTCATTGCTAAGTTCAACGGTTAACCCATTACACCTTAGCTTATGCCTCCTACAATTTTTTTCTTTTTGGAAAGTTCTTCTCTCTTCTGTGTTAGAGCCTTCCAGTGGCCTCCCCTACTGTCATTCTTCCCTGGTTTGTTTTTAAAAGAACCCAGATCTTCTTCAGGAAATTAATGTGCTCTGCTAAGAGGCCACATTTCCCAATTTCCCTTGTACCTGAGGGTGGCCAGTGAGGTATAAGTGAAGGCTATGGGGAAGGGTGAGAAAGCTTCCAGAAAAGCTCTTTAAAAGAGTCTGGGCAATCTCAGCCAGGAGGCAAATCTGCTTTTGCTTCTTTCTTTTTCTTGATGTTGGAACATCAACGTGATGGCTAGAGCCACAGCAATAATCTTGTCATCATGAAATGACCTTGAATGTGGAAATCAGGTTTAAGAATAGCAGAGCAAGAAATAGAAAGCCTGAGTCTCTGATGATGGGCTATCTCCCTCCATATTTCTTTTATGTAGGAGAAAACAAAAACTGTATTTTGATTAAGCCACTGAATTGGATTCTCTGTTGCTTGTAGCAGAATCCAATTCTAGACTATGTAATTTCAGAATCATTTCCTGTCTTTCCTCCTACAGGGTGCTTCTTCTCTGTCTCCATTAGTCCTCAATTTCCTGCTTCTAAAATATAGGGACCCCCAGGCTTCTGTTCTGGGTCTCCCATTTGTTTCTGTATCCCTTACTTCCTGTGTAATTTTGTCCTTGCTTGTGACCTCACTTCATATGCTTGTGACTTCCAATTTGCAGAACAGACTCTCTAAGACCCACATACTCCAATATCGAACCAGGATGTTTCACAGAACCCTCAAGCTTAGTGGCCTGCAAGTTTTTCCTCACGTGATCACCCCCTCCCAGATCCCTCAGCTCAGCTGGTGAATTTTCATCCACTTAGTTGGCCAAGATGCAAACCCAGGAGTCATTCTCCTCTTTTTCTTCATCCTCTTACCTCTGACTCTTCATGTGCAATAATTCATCAGGATTGAGAAATTTACCATTTTACATCGTTAGGATGATGGTCATTACCAAAAACCAAAATGATAAGGATTGGCAAAGATGTGGATACATTGGGACCCTAAGGCGTTACTAGGTGGGAATGTGAAATGGTGCAGCCATTGTGGAAGGCAGTATGGCGGTTCCTCAAAAAGTTAAGCACAGAATTACCATATCATCCAGCAGTACCACTTCTAAGTATACATCCCAAAGAATTGAAAGCAGAGTCTCAATAATGAGATAGTTGTATACCCATGTTCATAGTAGCATTATTCACAATAGCCAAAAGCCATCCAGACGTCCATTGACAGATGAATAGATAAAGTGTGGTGTACACATACAATGGAATATTTTTTAGCCTTAAGAAGGAAGGAGATTTTGACACATGCTACAACATTGATGAACCTCGAAGACATCATGCTAAGTGAAATAAGCCAGTCAAAAAAAGAATAAGTGGAATTCTAGGATTCCACTTAAATGAGGTACAGTAAGTCTTCACTTAACGTCGTGGATAAGTTCTTAGAAACTGCAACTTTAAGCAAAACAAGAATAATGAAATTAATTTTACCATAAGCTAATTGATATAAACAAGAGTTAAGTTTCTACAGCGTATTTCTGGTCACAGAAACATCACCAAACTTCTAAACAAAGCTGCAAAACAATTCTAATATTAAAGATTGAAATAAATGTAAGAATACATTTAAGAAAGATTAATAAAAACGATTAAGATCATCATTTTCCAATCCCCTTATTCCAAAGTTATGGGTGGCCAGAGCCTATCCAGCAGGATAGATGGCGAGATCTGTCCTAGATACATGGCGAGATTTGTCCTAGACCAGACATCCTTCCATCACAGGGTGTGGGAGGAAATCGGAGTCCCCAGAGGAAACCGGAGTACCCAGAGAAAATCCGCACAGATGTGGGGAGAACATGCAAACTTCACACAGTCAGTGGTCTTGGCCTGGAATCAATTTTTTTTCTCATCAACATAATAATGAAATGGCATTGAACAAAATGATATTATTCAAGGACCTGCTGTGCTAGAATACTCAAAAGCATAGAGACAGAAAGTAGAATGGTGGCTGCCAGTGGCTGGGGAGTGGGAACAGGGAGTTAGCATTTAATGGGTACAGAGTTTCAGTTGTGGAAGACAGGCAAGTTCTGGAGATGGATGGTGATGATGGTCGCACAACAATATAAATATACTTAATGCCACAAAACTGTACACTTAAAATGGTTACAATGTAAATTTTCTATTATATATATTTTACCGCAATTGAAAAAAAAAAGATCTACATTATCATTTCCTAAATTGTCTCAGAACCATTCTTTGTTTCCTTCGTAGCTTTCGATTCTCAGTGGGATCACTGCAGAACCTTCTCACTGATGTCTCTGCCTTCAGTTTTGCTCTCAGCGTTTACAGCCCAATCCCCTCTTAATCAGAGTGTTTTTTATAAACCGCAAATGTGTTCATGTCATTTCCTCCCACAGAACCCTCCAGGACTCCCAGTTGCCAATGTGACTAATTCTAAGCCTGGCTTCAAGTCCCTGATCTGCTGCATCTATCTTTTCAGCCTACATCTCCCTCTTTTTGGTCCAGAAATTCCTTAAGTGCCCTGGGATGTTTCACACCTCTCTGCCTTTGCAGATGCTGTTCCCTATGCCTGCAAGCTCACAACGATACCTCTGCCTTCTCTCCTCAGCACAGCCCATTCATCCTTTAAAAGGCTGCTCTAGAGTCTTTTCCTCTGTGACATACTCTTTCAGCATTTGATTGGATCCTGTCTTCTCTTCAGTTCTGTCATAAGGATTAGTCTTTCCTCTTCCATGTGCTAGTGAAAAAGTTCCTTGGTGGCAGAGACTATGGCCTCAGTTCTTCTGTTTCCCAGCCTGGAATCCAGGGCTGGCTGCCTGGAAGAAAGGCAGAAGTGGACATTTAGTGAGCAACTTTGTGCCAGGCCCTCTCACATCTGCCATGTCCTTTTATCCTTCTGATGACTCTGAAAAGCGCTTTATCATTCCAGTTCTATAGATGAAGTGGCTGCAGTTCAGAAGGTCAAGGTGCTGAGAGTGAGGGTTTGAACCCAGGCCAATCAGACTCTCAAACTCGTGCTCTGCTTCTGGCCAAAGCCTGGGCCCTAGAAAGACTCCGTGGGTTGGACTGGACTGAATGGACACATTCCCAGAGCATGTCTCCCTTACATGTGGCAGAGTTTGATTTTTCCAGCAAACTTGAGTACATGCAAGTTGGAGGTGGCAACGAGGGGAAATAGCTTGTGTTGGTCCTGGCACCGGGTCTGGGGAAGCGTCCAGGGCTGTGGAGGCTAGGTGGAGAGTTGGGCGTCATTGGGGCAGTAGGCGAGTCTCCCTGGTCATCCCAGGAAGCCCTGGGCTGTGCCGGCTGTCCCAAGGCCATGACTCTCTTCAGCAGTAACGAGTCACATGTTTTGAAAAATTTTTTTAAAATCTAAGACAATTCCTGTCACCGTTTAGGCTCTCATTTTCCTCATCTAAAAAAATGGGAATTTACATAGTTATTGCTCAGATTTTTGGGGACAGATTCTTTGCAAGGATGGCTGCGACAGTGCCTCAATGACGAAAAAGTCCTGTGGCCTTTTGAGAGGCTTTGCATCTTCTCAGGGAGCCTGTGGCACAGAGTTGAGGAAGGATGATCCCTAGTCCCAGTTTACAGATAAGAAAGATGGAGCCTTTGGCCATGGATGGGTTTGCTCTCTTCTCAAGGCTAGTGAGAAAGGGAGCTGGGACCATTTGAGGTTTTAAACCAAGTCCAGCAGGCTTTCTATTTGACTTGAGCCAACAGATGGAAGCCAGCAGATAAGAGGCTAAAGAACTGGCATTTAGGGCTAAGGGATAGGGAGTTTAATGGTGAGGGAATGAGCATTGGGGGAAGATCATTGAAATATTAGTTTAGAGGACCAGAGAGGGAAAGCAGTTGCCCAAAGTCACAGAGTAGATTGGTGGCAGAGCAAAGTCTAGAACTTAGCTACAATGACCGGGCAATGAAAAAAAAAGAGAAAAAAAAAAAGAAAAAAGAAAAAAGAAACTCCACTTGACACTATTCATTGCCTCTACTCTGTATGTACTAATACAGTTAATTCTCCCGGCAGCCTAAAGAGGTAAGTACCTCTACGATCATTTTCAGATGTGGTAATGGAAGCTCACACAGGTGGCCCCACCTGTCCAGAGCTCACACTTGGTTAGTGGGAAGCCAACATTTGAACCCAGGTTTGACACCACAGTGGGTGTTCTTAGCCATTCTATCCCACCTCCGCACTTGCCCATGTGTGCATCAGTCTATAAACGTAGCATATTGATCAGGGGCTTTGAAGCTCCAGGGAGCTGGGTCAGGGCAGATGGCCAGGCTGGTTGCCGGGTGCCAGCTGTCAGGCTCTCAGCCCATGGGCAGCCAGGTGTGCAAAGACTCCATCAAAAGGAGTGTGGGGTGTGGAGAATGTGCTGGCTGGGGGCGTCAGGAGGTGAATGCTCACCACCGAGACCTTGGTTTTCCCATCATGAAATATAGATGTTAACTGATTTCTAAGGTGCTTCCCAAACCCACATTCCTGGCCTCCCCACTTAAGGGGCTTCTGGGTTGAGGTTTGGTGGGGGTGCCAGCGGGCCCCTCCCCCTCCCCCAAGGTGTGAGCCACCCAGGGAACTGGGGCCGGCTGTCATGGCAACCCTGTGCTGTGAAATGACGTAATTGGAGTTCCAAACGTGTGAAATCAAATACAACATCCGCAAACACAGCCTGGGGGTCGGCATGGCAACCGTAGGGCACCAGGACGGGCAGGCGCTCCCCGCCCACAGCAGTCAGCCTGGCTTGGCCACCTGGGCGGGCACAGAAGGCAACTGCTCCCTCTCCTGGGGCATCTGCAAGACCCTCTTCTGCTACCTGCTTCTCTCCTCTTCTTCCTCCTTTTCTTGCTTCTCTGGGAGGCAGGGTACCCAGCTGGTTAGGGAATTGACTCTAGCATCAGACAGATCTGGGTTCATGTCTTGACACAGAGCAGCTGTGAGGTCTTGGGCAATCAGCTTTACTTCTCGAAACTTCCTTGCCTTTATGTGAGCTATCATCCTGTACTTTCTCTTCTTTCTTCCTCTCTGTGGTTCCTTTCTCTGCCTTTTACTCTTAGGGTACCTGCAGGCCCCAGGAGTGACAATGGCCTGGAGCTTAGACACCCAGGCTATCAGTCAGCCCTGTATGATTTTGCCACGTGATCTCATTCTTAGGTCTTCCTTTCCTTGGACCTGGGTCCTTTCTGCTATAAAATAACATGGCCCATCCACCTCTTTCAGAGTGTGGCCCACAAGCCGTTTGTATCAACATCACCTAGGTGCCAGGTTAAAAGTGTAGATTTCAGGACTGTCCTCCTTGATATTTTGATTCAGTAGATCTGGGGTAGGATCCAGGAATCTGAGTTTTAACAGACTCGCCAGGTGAACCTAAGGGTCACCCCAGTGAGAAAATCCCTGGACTAGATGGTTCCTATGCCTGGCTCTGATTGGCCCCCAAGACCCAATGCCTGGCTCTGATTGGCTACCTTCTGGGTTCCCTCTTTATTCTGTAGCACTGTTGTCAACAGGCCAGGGCAAACTTCCTCTAGTTTCTGTCTCTGTCTCTCCCATTCATTCAATCAATGGCTTGAATATTTCTTGTGCCAGACCCTAGGCCAGATACTTTCCCACCTTAGTGAAGAACTGGTGCTGTTCTATATGTTTGGGGGTGTGCGACTGAGAAGGTAGAGACTCGAAAGCCACTGTCTCTCTGTGATTCAGTTTCTCCCTGTATAAATGGAGAAAATTATGTGATAATGAGAATGTCCTGCCACTTCTGAGCTGGTGTGGGGCTCAGGTGAGAGGATGCTGGGCACTGTGCTGGATGCTTCGCATGGTTAACTCATGCTCCCAGTAACTTTTAAGGTGGGGCTCTTCCCTTCCATTTTATAGTTGAGGAAACTGAGGCTCAGAGAGATGACTTGACTTATCTGAGGTCACTCAGTAAATAACCAGTTTGGAATTTAAACTCTCCCTGGGCACCGCACTTCCTCCAACTACTATTCTTCTTCTCCTTCTCCCCAACCCGTCCTTCTTCCCCTTTGAACTCCCCCTTCTCCCTCTTCCTCATCTATTTCCCATCGAAAGATCTAGAGAGACTTTTCTGCGCTTGCTATTTCTAGGCCTTCATTCTTTACCCCGCTGCTGTCTGTTTTCTCCACTCCCGAGACCCACCAAGCTTCCCAAGGACCTTCCCGAGGCAAAACCCAATGGTCTTGACCTCTGGGCAGTGTCGATGCTGGAGGTTGTTCCCTCTTCTTGCCAGTGCACTCTCCTCCTAGGCTTTACTTTCCCCACCTCTCCTGGGGTTCCTTAATCTTTTAATTGAAAGGATTTAAAAAAACCCAAATGTTTGTTGAACAACTGCCATATATCCGCTCTGCTGAGTTGGGGGGATGCATGGGGAACAGATACTTGAAGTCCTTGTCCTCCTGAGCGGGGAGCACCGTGGGCTTTCCCTGGCTGCACCTCTCTCCTGCTCTCGGCTGGGGGATGCCGGCATTCCCCCTCCTCACTCTTCTGTTGGCGGCTCCTCTTTGCTCGTGCCTTCTTGACAGTCTTGCTTCCATGGCCTGGACCCCCAACCACAGCTTGAAGGATCCCCAGCCCCCAGTCCAGAACACTCTTTAATGAGCTCCAGCCTGGGATGTCCATAGGTCACTTGGATCCCACCACCTGCCCCTCCAGGCATCCCCTCTAGTCTCTCTTCCATAAAGTTGCCACGGCGCTTTCTCTAAGTTACACTAGTCCAACTGTGACTGCTCAGTGCCACAAGGTGGAATCTTTAATCTTTTACCTTCCTAACTCCTACTCATCCTGTGAGACTCAGTCCAGGCATCACTTCCTCCCGGAAATCCCCCAGGATTGATTAAGTGACTGCTCTGTGCGCCTCAGCACACAACGCTAGAGGATCTCCTCCAGCACTGCAGGATCCTTGAGCCCAGGGCCTGGCACAGAGTAAGTTACCTGTGAATATGCCTTGACCAGAGGCCAATGGCTGTAAGAGCTCTGCAAATACCTAGTCCAAACCTCTTGTTCTACCATTGGGACCATGGAGACCCATAGTCTCCAATGGAAATAGTGGCAGGTGCCTGGATTCCATTTCAGAGTCTGTCCCATCAAAGCACAAGGCCAGGATGGTGAGAGGCTACTGATGAAACACTGCTTGGGCACCCCGAATTATCCCGCTTATTTTCCTCTGAATGCAGTTCTTTGCATTTGTCTGGGGAGATATTCCTCACAGCCAGTAGACAAATATTCACAGTGCCTACTGTGTGCCAAGCGCTTGGCCTAGTACTTTCATGTTTTCTTACTTCTGTTGTCTCAGGGGAGGAGCCAGGAGAGAGGTGGAGGCCAGAGGATTGCCTCGAAGGCAGAATCATGTGTGTGGCACCTTGGCCACTCCCCTGAGTGCGGGTGCTTGTTGAGGTTTGCACTATATGGTGCATATGCTGGTTGGACCCCAAGGTACTGAACTTAGGTACAGAGTAACTGGAGCCCCATGAGGGTGCAGAGCTGGGTAATTGGAGAGAGTATTTGGAGCACCAAAAGCACTTGATCTCAGACCACAGCTTCTTCTACTGCTGGGCCCAGCTAGACAGGTGGCCCCAGCTTAGCCAAGGGATCAGGGGCCTGGGTTCTCTTGAGTCCCATGTGGGTGAGCATCTCCAGGATGGGATATGTTGCAGCAAGGTGCTCCAGTACCCAGCATGGGCCCCGGCACTAAGGAGGCCATCGTATATGGATGTTGAGAGGCTTCTACCACTAGTGTGACCTTGGAGATGGCCATGTCACTTGGACCTCAGTCTCCTAGTTGCAAAATGGGGGTCCTTGCCCTTTCCAGTGGACATGGCTTAAAGACTGTAAGGTTGAGCACTTATTGTCTGTCACGCCCTGCTCTAACACTTCACATGAACAAACTCATTCAGTCCTCACAACTACCCTTTGAGGTTGCTACTATTTCAAGCCCCACTTTACAGATGAGGAAATCGAGGCCCAGAGAGGTTAAGTAGCTCACCAAAGGTCCTGCAGCGGGTGAGTGGTGGAGTCAGGATTTGAACCCAGGCCATCTGGCTTCATGCTCCTAACCGCTAGACTCTGTGGCCTTTTTCATTACATTCCCATTGCCATGGGATAAAATCCAACTCTCTTACCGTGGCCCATGAGTGCTCTGTTTTGGGCCTCCCATGGCCACCCAATACACCATCCCTACAAGCCTCGCTATCAATAGTATTTGCTGGATGAATTAGTTAAGTGTACAAATGATTTGAAGAAATTAGTTTTAAAAATTATTTAGGGTTTACACCACACCTACTTCTAAAAGTTTTGGGGATTGCTTGCAAAGCAGAACATGAGGAAAGTAGATAATTAAAGGGGAAATTGCAGCAAAATACACTGAAGTCAGCAGAGGACCAGTATGTTAGGCTGTGTCACACAGGACTCTCAGCTGTCAAGACGCAACTAACAGCGATCACCAGGAGGGAAGTGAAAGAGTGGCTTTGCATCTGAGTTTCACTCTGCATCTGAGTTTCCTCGTCTATAAAATGGGGATGTAATCATGTTTACCTTACAGATTTGTTGAGAGCATTAACTGAATTATTACGTGTTAACAGCTTAAAATAGTATCTGGCATGGAGTTGGTGCACTATATGAGAAAGCTGCTGCTGTTATTATTTTTACCATTATTATTACATGTGTGGTTGGAGCTAGAACTTCATTTCTGGGACTCGATTGAAGGAAGGATGTCAATAGGGAATATCTCATCGGGCTCACTTCTTCTTCTCTATTCTTCTATGGGAGCGGTGGGAGCCAACCCACTTCCCAGGGCAGTGAGGACCTGCCCTTTCTGTTCAGACTGGAGAGCTGGGAGCCTCTCAGCTTCCCAGACAGGGCTCATGGCACCCCTCCCACAGTCTTGGCAGCTGGCCCTGGGACAGTTGTGGGGCAGGAGCACTGAAATGGTAAAGGTTCAAGGCTGATCCATGGTGGCTGTGTTCCTGTCAGTCCCACCTGCTTGTTTGAGCAGAAGACATAATGGACACCTGGGCCAAGTCTCCTATAGAGCTTTCCTGGTGTTTGGGAGATGCTGAGTCCTGGGCCACTAGTGGGCTGGAGCAGGGGTTGGGAGAGTGGATGGTGGGATCAGGGAGGCAGGGGAAGGCTGGCCTGACCAAAGCTGTGGACTTGAGAGTCAGGTCTTATCCTACTCCTGCCACTCACCTTGAAAAAGTCACTTCCCCACCCAGAACTCCGTTTCTTTGTTTCCAAGATGGAGATTATAATCCTGTCCTTGAAGGATCCTTGTGAATGAAATAGGACCATAGGTGTATGAGTGAGTAAAAGGTCTGGACCATACAAAGCCTGGAATAAATAGTGATTGCTGTTATAATTAATACCAGGGACTGTCACCAACTGAATCAACATGCTGTGTCTACATCCCTAAGAAGTAGACACATGAGAAAGCCTAGCTTTCTATCTCTTGGACCACAGGGAATGGTTCAGGAATAGACATGAAACCCAAGCAGGGCTAATGAAACCAAGTTCTGGGACTTTTGTTGGAACCCTTGGGAAGGCAAGGTCCTCTTGCTGCTGGGATTGATAAGAGGATAAGTGGCCAGCTGGAGTTGCTGGTGGTCATCATGTCTCCATGAAGAGACAGACTATCCACCTGAGGATTAGGCTGGTCTGGAGGGAGCGAGAGGGAGACTGAAGTCTGAGGTAATGGTTTGATGTAATGCAGCCAAACTTGCCTGAAGCCAAAGCAGACTCATGAATGTGAGTCAATATTCTTTCCTTTATTGTTTCTGTCACTTGTAATCAAAATGGTCCTGATTAATGAAGGTCAGTTCAGGGCCTTGACAAGCTTGGTAGATTTTGTTCTGAAATGCCTAATTCTGGAGCAGTGGAATAGACCCAGCCATTAGATGAGCCAAGAAATATGCTTCCTAGAATGCAGTTTGGCAAAAGGGAGGCTTCATGAGGGTTACATGATTGAGGAGACAATGGTAGCCCTGGATATATCAATGGAATTTGTTCATTCATTTGACTGTTATAAAGGCCTTATTGAATACCTACTGTGTGCCAGAGAGTGGGCATGACATCATACCTGTCCTCATGGAACTTAGTGGGAAGATACACAAACATCAAGTGATAACCGGTGCCCTGGGTGAAACTGGTAGAAAAGGACAGGTGGCTCTGGGTGGGTGTTGAGAAAGCTTTTCTGATGAAATGATATTCAAGCTGAATCTGAAGAAGGAGAAAAGTTGCCCGATGGGGGCGGGGGAGGAGGGTGTGCTAAGAAGGTGGGCTGAAGTGTTTAAGGAACTGGGAGAAAGGAAATGCCTCTCTCTGCAGTGGGGACAGTGGGTGGGAGGGAGGGAGGCAAAGTGGGGCCTGGAGACCACTGGGAGTCTTTAAAGAGAGAACGGTGGCAGAGATGGAGAGCAAGGAGTCCATGCTGGCCTGGGAAATTCAGGAAACAGGGAGGGGAGGAGAGAGTGGAGTGGAGGAACCAGGAAAGGGAACAAGGTGAAGGCACTGTTGAGGGTCACAGGAGTGTTTGAGGTGGCCTTCAGGTGGAGGCAGGGGTTAGAATCTTCCAGAAAGAAAGATTGCCCAGGGAGAGGGCTATGACTCAAGGGCGGGGAAGAGCACGGGGAAGGAGACTAGGTGAGAATGAGTATTCCCTTTTAAATTCCCAGCGTCCAGGTCAAGGACATCACTTACAACCCCAGGAGCCCACCTGTGCCTCGTTCCATTCTTTAGCCATCCCTCAAAAGAAATCGCTATCCTGACTTCTATCAACATAGATTAATTTTGCCTACTTTTGTATTTTAATAAATGTAATCACACAGCATGCTTTCTTTTTGTGTCTGGCTTCTTTCTCTCAACCTCGTGTTCATGAGAGTCATCCATATTGTTATATGCATTTGTAGCTTGCTCATTCTCATTGCTAGGTAGAATTCATTGTATGACTATACCACAGGTTATATATCCATCTACTTTTAATGAACATGTGAGTTATTTCCAGTTTGGGGCTGTTAATGCTGCTGAATATTCCCACATATGCCGTTTGGGGCACATGGCCACTCATTTCTGTTGGATTCATACCTACAGGTGGGATTACTGGGTCATGGAGTATATATATGTTTGCTTTAGTAGGTTCTGCCAAGCAGTTTAACAAAGTGGTTGTGTACTTTCACACTCCACCAGCAGTGAATGAGGTGCAGTTGTTCCACATCCTTACCTTGTCAGTCTTCATTTTTAGCCACTTATATGGGCTTGAAACAGTATCCTATTGTGATTTTAATATGGCCACTGGATAGCCTCTATGGTGAAGGATTTCTCCATTTCTTCTGCCTATTTCTGTATTGAGTCGTTGTCCTTTTAGAGTTCTTTAAATGCTCTCGATATAAGTTCTTCGTCAGATATATGTACTGTAAATATTTTCTCCCACTCTTTAGCTTATCTTTCCACTCAGTGATATTTTTTGATAAACAGATGTTCTTAATATTAATGTACCCAGATTTATCAATTATTTTCCTTTATGGTTAGTGCTTTTTGTGTACTATTTAAGAATTTTTTTTGCCAGCCTGAAGATCATGAAGGTATTCTCTTATGTTTAGAAGCTTTGTCATTTTGTCTTTCACATTTAGATCTATACTTTATCTGGAATAATTTTGTGCGTGGTATGTCAGTAGGGGTAAATATTTTTTCCTCATATGGATTCAGTTGATCCATTTAATGAAAAGACCTTTCTTTCCCCCACTGTGCTGCATGGTCACCCTCGTCCTATATCAAGTACCACATATGTGGGTCTGTTCCTGGACTCTCTAATCTATTCTGTTGATCTGTCTATCCTGGCATCAATACCATCCCGTCTTAATTGCTACAGCTTTACAACAGTAGTGGTATGTGGTAGTGTCTTAGTCCTTTCAGGCAACTTTAAAAAAATATTCTAGCATGGATGGCTTATAAAATAGAAATTTATTTCTCACAGTTCTGGAGACTGGGAAGTCCGAAATCAGGTGCTAGCAGACTTTGGTATTTGATGAGGGCCTGCTTCCTAGTTCATAGATGCCTATCTGCTCACTGTGTCCTCACATGGTAGAAGGGAAGAGGGTGCTCCCTGGGGTCTCTTTTGTAAGGCTCCACTCTTATGGCTTCATCACCTCCCAAAGGCCCCACCTCCAATACCATTACATTAGGGGTTAGGATTTCAACATGTGAGTTTTTGAGGGACATAGACATTCAGTCTATAGCAACTAGTATAAGTCCCCTAGCTTGTTCATCTTCATATTTAACTTGGTTATTCTCAGTTCTCTACATTTCCAAACAAATTTTAGAATCAGCTTGTCACCTTACACACACACACACACACACACACACACACACGCACACACACGCGGCTTGCTGAGACTTTTGTTGTGATTTCATTAAATTTCCACACCAATTTGAGAACTGGCATCTTTATGATATTGAATCTTCTGACTTAACATATTTTGTTTTAAAAATAAAGTTGATTTTGTATTTTCCTTTATAGAAATGATAAGGCAGAAAATTTGGAAATGCAGACGTGTTACACAGTAGTCATTTTCTTTTATATTTATTTCATGCCCATACCCATCAGTGTTAACTCTATAGTATGTCTCTTTCTGGTCTTGTTTTCTACACATAGTTGGGGTTATACTTAATGGACAATTATTCCATTTATTACTTAACATTAAATACAACTTTTCATGTTATTTAAAAATCTTTCTAGACATAAATCTCAATTGCTAGAAAGTCATTTATGAGCTGATATTCCATAATTTAACTATCTAATCCATAATCCAGAAATAGAATGATTGGGTCAAAGGCATGAACATTTTAATGCTCTTGATATTTATCGTGGAGCCAGTCAGTGGCAGAGCTGAGACTATAAGCCACATTCCTGATCCCTTCTAGTCTTCTCCTTCAAGGGCCAATCCACTGACATTAGGGCCTCTAGGCAGTGAAGGAGACATGGCCTTCTTCCTTCTGGCCTGGGGTCATTCCCAATGGCCTCACCCCAGGTTCACCTGGGCTATTCTGCTGAAGATAACCATGACTCAGGGTGGTGGATGGAGCTGCCCTCCCTCACCAATCAGGGTCATGTTGGGAAAAGACAGCCCTTTGCTGGGCCCTCGAGGGAATAGGGCTGAAGGACAACATTTCATTGTGAAACTCTGCCAAGTTTTCCTGTATACTTTCTACGTTCCGAGCTGTGTTGGGTTAGTAGAAAATGTAAGATGTAGGGTCAGAAGGTCTGAAGAAGAGTTCTGGTCATTAGTTCCTGTGTGACCTTGTGCACAAGGTGATTTCAGTTCTTTGAGCCATGGTTGCCTCACATGTCAAATGAGGACAAATCCACCGATATCCTAGGGCTGTTGAAAGTTTAAACAAGATTATGTGCAGAGAAGCCCTTTGTAAATGGCTTAGGCCAGGAGCTCAAGGGAGGTATTCAGAGTGAAGAACCATCTTATGGGCAAAGAACAATCTTTTATCATGTTCTCAGATTCTTCCCTGTTTTTTTTTCTTCCCAGCCAGAAGTCTCTTCCTTGGCCAGCCCAGGGGTCTGTGGTCTATAACAAAAATACCATAGACTGAGTGGCTAACAGAAATTTAATATATTAAATAACAGAAATTTATTTCTCACAGTTCTAGAGAATAAGTCTGAGATCATGACCAAATTCTAGTGAAGGCCTGCTTCCTGGTTTGCAAATGGTCATCTTGCTGTGTCTTCATGTGGAAGAGAGAGACAGATCATCTCTCTCTGTCCCTTCTTATAAGGGCACTAATCCCATTTATGAGTGTTCCAAAGATGACTTAATTATCTCCCAAAGGCCTCATCTCCAAATACCATCATATTGGGATTAGGGCTTCAGCATATGAATTCTGGGGGGACACGAACATTCAGTCCATAACAGGGCCCCAGGTCAGAAGCTAGATGGGGTTTGCCAGTTGTCCTAGGTGTTTATCACTGGACCGAGCATAGCTTCACAGTCAGCACTCAGGACAACTGTCCTCCATTCCACTTCTCATTTCCATCCAAGTGTGGTCTTAGCAGTTCTCATGGCAGATGCCATCTCTCCATGAACTGGGACCTCTTTAGTCCTGGTCATGATGGGAGGTGATAGTTGGACCTGATATCATTTGAGGTCCCATTTAATCATGGGCTTCCCATGCTGGAAGATGTGGTAGTGACAGCATGAGCTTATACCACCTATACCCTGTGTTTCTAGTCTATTTGGTACCAGGGCAATTGAGGCAAAAGTCAAATCTCCACCCTGTGCTCCTTTTCTGTTTTGCATATCAACTCACCTCTTACTACTGAGCCAACCTGACAGTTGTAGACTTTCACAGATACCTCTTGGGTTTCCTGCATGTGGAAGGTAAGGAACGGTGAGCAGAAAGAGCCCAGTGATGACTGCACACATAGCAGGCTCAGTGTGGGGGCTGCAGGTCTCTGCTTTGATCCACTAGAAGGGTCATAATGCAGGGATGTGGGTGGGAGGTAGCCAAGCAGGAACTGAAATGTCTGTGTGTCTGTTCCAAGTACTGCTAGGTTCTGGGCATCACACCCTGAAGGGTTTTGGGCCACCTGTACCTATTCAAAGCTTGACCATAGCCCTTGCCAGCTGTGTGACCTTGCCAGCTGTGTGACCTTGAATGATACATATAATTCCTTAAGCTTTAATGTTGTCTTCTGTAAAAGAAGGGAAATATTCTACCCTCTTCCTTAAAATGAGGGTGATAATAATCTATAAATAAGAGTAATGATAATCTGTCCACATAGGGCTTTTCTTTTAAATTAATAGACTTTATTTTTTAGAACTGCTTTAGGTTTACAGAAAAATTGAGCAATAGTACAGAAATTTCCCTTACATAGTCCCCAACACACACACACATGCACATGTGCACACACACACAAACACAGAATTCCCTTTTTTATTAACATCTTGCTTTAGTGTAGTACATTTGTTATAACTGATATATAATTAACATGCTATTAACTAATGTGTAGAGTTTACATTAGGGTTCACTCTTTGAGTTGATGGTTCTGTGGATTTTGATAAATGCATGATGTCATGTATCCACCAGTACTGTATCACGCAGAATAGTTTCACTGCCCTAAAATCCCCTGTTCTTCACCTATTCATCACTCCCATTCCCACACCTTCCCCAGTCACAAGAACCCCTGTAGTCACTGATCTTTTTACTGTTTCCATAATTTACCTTTTTCCAGAAAGTCATACAGTTGGAACCATAGAACACGTTGCCTTTTCAGACTGGCTTCTTTCACTTAGCGATACACATTTATGGTTCCTCCATGTCTTTTTATGGCTTGATGCTCATTTCTTTTTACTGTTGAATCACATTCCATTATATAGATGTACCACAGTTTGTTTACCCATTCACCTTTTGGAAGGACTTCTAGATTGCTTCCAGGTTTTGGCAATTATGAATAAAGCCACTATAGACGTCTGCATGCAGGTTTTTGTGTGGGCAAAAGTTTATAACTCATTTGGGTAAGTACCTAGGAGCATGGTTGCTAGATCGTAAGACAGACGACTATGTTTTGCACTGTGAGAAACTGCCACACTGTCTTCCAAAGTGGCTGTACTATTTTACATTGCTACCAGCAATGAACGAGTGTTCCTGTTTCTCCATATCCTTACCAGAATTTGGTGGTGTCAGCTTTTTTGACTTTAGACATTCTAATAGGTACGTAGTGGTATTTTATTGTTGTTTTAATTTGCAGTTCCCTAATGATGTATGATGTTGAACATCTTTTCATATGCATATTTGCCATCTGCATATCTTCTTTGGTGAGGTGTCTGTTCAGATCTTTTGCCCATCTTTCAAACTGGATTTTTTGTTTTCTTATTATTGAGTTTTAAGAGTTCTCTGTATGTTTTGGATACAAGCCCTTTATCAGATGTGTGTTTGCAAATATTTTCTCCCAGTCTGTGGCTTGTCTTTTTATTCTCTTAACAGTGTCTTTCTCAGAGCAGACGTTTTTAATTTTAATGAAGGCCAACTTATTTTTTCATTCAGGGATCATGCTTTTGGTGTTGTATCTAAAAATTCATCGCCAAACCCAATGTCACCAATTTTTTCTCTTATGTTATCTTATAGAATTATTTTAATTTTGCTTTTTATGTTTAGGTTTATGATCAATTTTGAGTTAATTTTTTGAAAGTGTAAGGTCTATGTCAGATTTTTTTTTGCATGTGGGTGTCCAGTCGTTCCAGCACCATTTGTTGTAAACTATCCTTTCTCCATTGAATTGCCTTTGCTCCTTTGTTAAAGATCAGTTAACTATACTTATGTGGATCCATTTTTTTGGTTCTCTAGTCTGTTCACTGATCTATTTGCTTATTGTTTTACCAATATCACGCTGTCTTAATTACTGTAGCTTTATATTAAGTCTTTAAGTGAGGTAGTGTCAGTCCTCTGACTTTGTTCTTCTTAGTCAGTATTGTGTTAGCTATTCTGGATCTTTTGTCTTTCCATATACACTTTAGAATCAGTTTGTTGATATCCACAAATAACTTGCTTAGATTTTAATTGGAATTGTTTTGGATCCTTAGATGCAGTTGGAAAAAACTGACATGCTAACAATATCGAGTACTTCTATTCATGAACATAAACTATGTATTTAAATCTTCTTTGATTTTTTTTCTTCGGTTTCCTCATACAGATCTTGTATATTTTTTGTTAGATTCATAACTAAGTATTTAATTTGTGGTGCTAATGTAAATGGTATTGCATTTCTAATTTCAAATTCCAATTGTTCATTACTGGTTTATAGGAAAGCAATTTACTTATGTATATTAACCTTGAATCCTGAAACTTTGCTATAATCTTTTGATATAATAGTTCCAGGAATTTTTTGTTGATTATTTGAGATTTCAACGTTGACAATCATGTCATTTGCAAACAAAGACAGTTTTATTTCTTCTTTCCTAATCTGATACATTTTATTTCCTTATTGCATTAGCTAGGACTTCTAGTATGATGTTGAATAGGAAATGTGAGAAGATACATCCTTGTTTTGTTTCCAATCTTAGGAAGAAGGCATCTAGTTTCTCACCATTAAGTATGATGTTAGCCATTGGGTTTTTTTTTCTCAGTTCTTTATCAATTTGAGGAAGTTTTCTTCCTTTTATTTCTAATTTGTTGAGAGTTTTTTTTGTTGTTGTTTTCTGTCTTTTTATCAAGAATGGGTGTTGGATTTTGTCAAATGCTTTTTCTGCCCATAGAGGGTTTTGAGAAGGTTAAATGAGCTAGTGTATCTGGAGCACTCAACACAGGGCTAGCATGTGGCGAATGGTCAATATATGTTATAATTGAAAGGTAATATTGCATGTCTATTGCTGGTATATAGGAGAGCAAATAACTTCTGTATACTAATCTTGTATCCTGAAACCTTGCTGTAATCCCTTGATATAATAGTTCCAGGAATTTTTTGTTGATTCTTTGAAATTTTCAATAGACTCCACAGCCAAATTGCCTAGGTTCAAATCCTGACTTCACTACTTACAAATTGTGTGACCTTGAGTAAGTTACTTAACTTCTCTGTGCCTTGGTTTCCTCATCTATAAAATGAAGATGATAATAGTGTCGCCTTTATAGAATTGCTTAAAGATTAAATCAATATTTGTAAAATGCTTATTATAAAAACACCTGGTACATAAGAAGTGCTATACAAGTTTCAGTTATTATTATTATTATTAATGATATTAAACACCAGAGTGTTTTATTGCAGCCAGATTTCTTTACATCAGAGAAGCCATTAAGAACAGATAGATGATGGTCTGGACTCGAGTCTCAGCTTTGCCGCTTACTAGTTGTATGACATTGAACAAGTGACGTAAACTTTTTATACCTTGATTTTTTTCATTTATAAAATAACAGTACCTACTTCATGGACTTACTTTATAGATTAAATGTGTTATATATGTAAAATGCTTAGGAAAATATCTGGCTAAAACCTGTTAGCTATTACTATTATTCCCAGGGGCCAGCTTTCCAAGGCCTGATCTCTAGCTGGGTTACTCAGAGACTGTGGTGGATGAAGCACAAAGACCCAGAATGCATGGCCAGGGATGCAGACTTCAGCTGGTGGATAATCTAACCATTAGGGTTGCCTTAGAAGCCTCCCAAGAAGTAGCGAGTTCTCTATCACTGGAGGTGTTAAAGCAGGGACCAGGGGATTGGCTGGATAAGCTGGAACATCTTTGTTTGGCAGAGAGAGGATGGAGCTAAAAATTTTGAGAAAGTGCCTTAGGATATTTGTTGGGGTTGGCTCTGATACCTTTCTTCAGCTTAGAGCCATTCCACTTGTATCTGTTTTGTATTTTGAGACTCCAGTTTTTTTTTTTTTTAGAATTGGGGATTCTGCTACTAGGAACCATTTGAAAGCCTTATAGCCCATCTCCACCCTGCCCCCCCACCCCGCCACTCCCCACACACCCTTTTCTTTTACAGCAGTGGGAAACCAAGGCTCTATGAGAGGAAGTTGTTTACCAAAGTCATGCAGAAGGAAGAACTGGTCCCAGAATCTGGAATTCCTGACTCTTAGTCCAGTGCTTGCTTTATCCTATCCTCCTGAAACTTCCTATTACTGCCACTTCCAGACTCTAATGGGTGCTCTGCCTCTCGGCACCCACATTGTTGGATGACCTTGGCTCTGGCTTGCTTGAGCTTAGCTTCCAAAGTGGAATCTGCACAGGCCAAAGCTTTAAACCAAAGTCTCCTATCCTGGACCTGGGTGAGCTCTGAGCTTCTACAATGTCTCTGTGATGACGAGAGTAGCCTATACTATCCACTAATGTTGCGTTCATTCATTTATTCATCCAACAAACAAAAAGTTATTGAGTTCCTACTTCATGCAAAACATAGTGCTAAGTTTTGGGGATATGATGTTGTGTGATATAGACAAATTCCTGCTCTCATGCATCTTGTAGTCCAGTGGGGAAGGCAGACAAATGACAGTTCATTCCATTTGATATTGATGTAGTCAGGGTAAGCTAACTGTTGTAACAAACAACCCTAAATGTCAGTGGCTTAATACAGCATGGGATTTCTGGTCAGATGGTTCTCTTCAGTTGCCTTTATCTAAGCAGTGACTCAGGAGCCCGGGCTTGTGGCTCTGCCTTCCTGGAGGTCCTCAGCCTCCTCTCCATTCAGTTGAAAGATAGAGAAAGAGAACGAGCATGCAGGATCATGTGGATGGTCAAGGCCAGACCTGAGATAGCCCCCATCACTTCTGCCTTTCTTCCACTGGCTAGAACTCAGGTTATATGGCCCAACCTAACTCTAAAGAAGGCTGGGAAATGTAGTCCAGCTGTATGCCCAGGAAGAAAGGGAAATGGAATTTGTCGACCACATGGCAGTTGATGCTATAAGTGTGACCACTTCTATGTTAAAGGTAGCTGGAACACCTCAGGAAAGCTTCTCAGGGTAGGTGACATCTGACCTGAGACCAGGAGGATAAATAGGAGTTGGCCAGGGGGTGAGGAGAAAGAAGAGTTTTCCTTGTATAGAGAAAGATTGAGCATGGAATGTTTGGAGGGCTCAAAGATAGTCAATGTGGCGAAAGCTAAGAATGGGAGTTGAGGAGGGCAGTGAGTGGCGAGGCTAGATATTGGTACTCAGGGCATAAATGACTGTGTGGTCAGGACAATGGGAGTCAGGAAAGGGGACCGACATGGTCAGATTGGTGATTTAGATAGATCTATCTTGCTTCTGAGTAGAAGATGGACTGAAGGGGCAAGAGGCTGAAGAGGAAAGCTGTTGGAATGTCTACGTGGTGGGTGATGGGGCTGGACCAAGGCGGTGGGTGTGGTGGGGGAAGGAAGGGATGCTACTTAGAAGGAACAAACAATCAATAGGACCTGGTGACCCATCAGATGAAGGGGTGATGAGGAAGAGTCAAGGACACTGCTGAAGTTATGTAGTAATTATTTGGCTTGTTCAACCAAAGAGGTTAGCCAAATCTGGCCTGCTACCTGTTTTGTAAATAAAGTTTTGTTGGAATGCAACTACACCCATTCATTTATGTATTGTCTATGGTTGGTTTTATACTACAATAGCAATTGAATCCTTGTGACAGAAACTGTATGGTCGCAAAGCCGAAAATATTTATTATTCAGCCCTTTGCAGATAAGTTTGCTGACCTCTAAACCACACAGTTACTTATTTCTGTCATTAAAAAAAAATCAGTTAAAATAGTATTATGAATGAGGCATAAATTTGCATCCATCCATCCATTTACTCAGCTTCTATTTCCTGGTGATTGGACTGCCTATGTCCAAATAACTGGTTTGCACGGTTGGTCTGCTCACTGTGGGCAGCGGTCTCAGAAGCAGATGCCTGCTTTCACACATCAGGACATGAAGACTGCAGTAGGATCTGCAGCACATCTGGATGATGCCACTGCTGGCTCAGATGTGGGGCCTGCCTGAGCCAACCTGGCCCCTGGTTGGGCCGTCCAGGTTGATGAGTCTTCTGGGGTAATCACATTTACAGGAAGCTGTTTTCAGATATGGTGTCATTTAACTCTAAAAGACAGTCTCTCAAACTCAGCATTACCACACTTCCACTGTGCAGATCAAGAAACCGAGACCTAGAGAAGTGATTAACTCAAGGCCAAGGGAAGAAGTAGGCAGACCTCTCCTTGGTCAGAGCTGAAGATCTAGGAAGGTAACTTGTAGTCTCGATTCCTTTTCCCCCGGAAGACCTTGGGAGCAGATCAGGAGTGTCCAGTGGGCCAGAGCCCCCAGACCTCCCAGCCTTCTGGCACCTTCTGCTTTGGTCCCAACCGGGGGTTACAGATGTGAGCCTGACACTGTGGGAATGCAGCTTTGCAGCCGTAATTAGTTTATTCCTGAGGTCAGCAGTATAAATAGTAGAAAAATGTATTTCCTGTTCCAAGTCAAATAAGCAAGTGGCAGCCAGTTGGCCGAGTGCCATTGATGGGATTTCAGCCGTGCGTGTGCCTTGCCTTTGGCCACGAGTTTGGGCGGGAGAGCAGAGGAGGAATGTTCCTCCGCAGGCCCAGTCCTGCCCTTGACTGGTGACTTACTGGGAAGGCTCTGAGAGCCCACCATCCACCCAAGTATTTCCAGGTCCCTGCTGTGATGATGGAGACCAGCAGAGGTGGGTGGACCTATCAAGAGGACAGCACCAAGTCTGGCTTTTAAAGTCACTGATCACTCCATGTGCCTTGCATGTGGTTGATGGTTGAGATGTCGAATGAGCAAATGAATGGGATGGTGCCCAGATTTCGAGTGGAAGAAAACTGGATGTGGGAGCAGAGGTCACATCAGTACTTAAGGAGATGAACCACTGTTCTAGAGGACATTCACCCTCTATAGGGCAGGAGAACCCTTCTTAATTCTCTCCCTCTTTCTTCACATTTTGCACCCAGCAAACTAAAAGCACACAGAGAGTAAGCAACCCATTTAGACTCACAGAGCCAGATCGGAGTGTGGTTGGAAGCCGGGTGGAGCCCTGAGGATCATTCTTAGTGTGAGAGCTGGTAATTTAGGAAGCCTCACCAGAGGAGTGGTGGGCACTCTGAATGCTGCCTTACGGGACCCCTCCAGGGACTCTTGGATACGGTGACATGGTCCCTTTTCTGCTTGGGCATATGCTGCCACTGACTCCCTGAGGCCCTACTTCCTGCTTGTGAGCAAAGCTGTACGCTCACTGCTTGAGGCAAGGATGTGACTCAGGTCCAAGCAAAGATGCTTTGAAAAGTTTATGGGATCAACTGGGTCCATGGGTGAAGAGTCCTTTCCCTGCTTTGCTCATCTATCGCACTCTCCCTATCTCGGGCGGGCTGCCCCTCTTTCTCAGCCTCTTCTGGAATTCCACCTGGCACCCATAGCGACTTCGCACAGTCTACGCTGTGACACCCAGACAGCATTTCCTTCTAGGATCTTAGCCCTGGCATCCATTTAGCATTCTGGGCTTGAGAAGCCACAGGCTTTTATTCTGGCATCTTTGAGTTCATTCACATTGGTTCAGTGAAGGCTCACTAGCATTCTCATGTTTGGGATCCCCATCAAGCTTTCCCCTGTGACTATTAAAATGAGAGTGAACATCAATTTGCTGCTTCTATTTCTTTTATTCACAAGATATATGATTCTCTTTGCACCTGAGTAGGTCTGTGGCGACTGATATATAGACTAACTGAAACTACCCTCAATTCTGTCTCCCTGCTGTCTCCTTCCACCTCTGTTTGGTTTGGGACCACATGATGCTGAGGAATTGAGATGTTATAAATTATGGTTGGGGCCTAGATGGAGGCAAAAGCTAACAGGGACCACAGGCAGAGCTGGCTGAAGCACTCCCGCCCTCAGCCTGGCCAGTCTGGTAATGAGGGCTTTGCTAAGAAAGCAGCTGCTCAGAGCCAGACTTGGGTGGGGGTGTTGGACTCCTGAGTCCTCCTTTCCCACCTCCCTCTCTTGGGTGGTGGCCGCAGCAGCGGCAAACCCAGGGTGCATGGCTCTGAGCCAGGCATGGGGCCCAGTCAGGTGTGCTTGTCCGCTGGCTTCGGGCACCCTGGAGGCAGTAGTTCCGTCATGTCTGCTCAGTCTCTCATCAACTGCCCCAACAGACACATCTCCCCCAGCCTCCCAATTCCCAGACTCAGGGTGTCCCTCACTTTCAGACTATGGAGAAGCGCCAAGCTGAGCCCATGGCCAGGGGGCGGCACAGACATGGTCCCCACTGTCTGGCATCTCCTGATCCGGGAGGAATTTGCCTGGAGAACAGGGCTCGGGCAGCTGGTGTGCTGTGTTCTTAGCTGTAACCGAGACACAGCTGGTTGGCATGGGCTGGGGCCTTCCCATTGGGCCGCTGTGTTTGGAAGCTCCAAATCCTCGGCTCTTCTTGAACAACGAGGAATTCAGGACGCTGATCCCACTGAGGATGAAAAGGCCACGGGCTCCCAGACACCATGCCCCCCCACCCAGGGTGTTTGGCTGAAACTATCATCAGATCTGGAGACATAGTGGCTGGGGTCAAGGGGACAGATATCCAGCCTGCATAGCCAGTGCTACCTGGGGGACAGAGTTGGGAGAGAGACTGAGACAGGAGAGGGCAAAAGTTATAGAATGCCAACTATGGGCTAGGCAGCATAAACTGGATGTTATTTCTTTATAACCTCATTTAATGTGCACAGCCAGCCTCCTTTTAAAATAGATCTTATTAATTTTCTTTCTATCGAGGAAACTGAGGCCAGGGGGGCTGCTGTGGCCTACCTGAAGGCCTTAGAGTGGTAGGGAGCTGTCTAGGGTCTAGGCCAGTCTCTGCAGAGATTTCTTTTTACACAGACTTGTTATGAATCTCACCCTCCCCCTCTCCACCTCCCTAGGATCTCCAAGGATTGTGACAAATTGAAAATCCTATTAGTGTTAAATTAATGGGCTTTTCTTGTGGGGCAGTGGGCTGGAACGGCGGCAGAGGGCTGAGAGCATTCACTGGCAGAGGGTGTGGGCAGAGAGCGGTGGTAGGCCTGCCTGTCCAGAGCCCCCCTCCTGTCCTTTATTAACCAGCTCATCTCTCCGGCTGAGCGGCCTTTTATCTGGGAAGGGGCAAAGGCGCTTTGAACCTTGGAATTAAATTCTGCTGGGGCCTGGGACAAAGGATGGAGCCCAGAGGCTACCACCCCCACCTCCACTGCCCCGACCTGGAAACATCTGAGGGCTTTGGGGCCCTGGAAACATCTGAGGGCTTTGGGGCCGGGGTGGTCGTCTCAGGTCCATGACCCCAAGGGCAGGGGCATGTGCCCGGCAGGGATGGAGGAGAGTTTTGTGCTTTTGCAGGCTGTGAACGGTCTCAGCGGGTGAGTCCCAGAGTGCCGTGGCTGCCAGGAGCTGGCATCGAGGGAGTTCTCGAGATCTCTTTCCCCTCATCCCACCCACATTGCTTCTCCAGAGCTGCAGGCCTGCCCTAGTTTTCATGCATTTTTTGACTGTGTGTATTGTGTGTATTGACTCACGTGTGTATTGACTGTGGCTGGGCACTGTGTAGGGTCTAAGTGTATAACTGTGAACCAGACAGACACTGTCCTGTCTCATGGAGTTGGCATGCTAGTCAATTGGGATGGAAGGTCAACGAAATCGACAGGTCATATACAACATACCAGGTTTTCGTAAGTGCTACAAAGAAAAATAAATCAGGTTAAGGAGAAAGTCAAAGATGAGGGTGGTCAAGAAAGGCCCCACAGGGAAGGGGACGTTTGCCTGAGTGAAGTCAGAGAGGGAGAACGTGGATATGGGACGTAGGCAGGAGTAGATTCTGGGCAGAGAGAACAGCAAATGCAAAAAGACCAGAGCACGGCCGGGGAGTTGGAGGAAGAGCAAGGAAGTCGAAGTAGTTGGAGTGAAGGGCGAGACGGGAGAGAAGCAAGAGGAGGAGAGGGAAGATCACAGCGGGCGGCTGCCTGGCTTCAGAGCTCCTGCTGTAGCTTCAGGCTCCTGTAATCCCCCATGTGTGATGGCCATTCAGAGCCTGTGGGGACGGCTGCAGCGCAGGTCACAGTTTATCTGCTACCTCCCCATCTAGGCTGCGAACTCCCGGAGGGCAGGGAGATAGTGGTCCCCAGTGCCGGCCCCTTCGCTGCATGTGGGAATTAAGTGTTGGGGCTCAGATGCGGTTGGCACTTCTCAGAGCCCAGCATGCACTGTTCCCACCTCTCTGATCCCCCTTCTAACACTTCCATTGGCTCGTACTGCCCACTTCGTCTGTTGGAGCATGAGTGGCAGGAAAGGACCAGAGGGCTAGAGCTGTATCTTCATTTTCACCTTTGTGATCCCCAGTGCCAAGCTTGGGGCCTCGCTCAGACTCGGTGCCCAGTGTTGGTTCAGATGAAGGGATCGTGAATTATGTGAGTTCCAGGGAGGCGATTCGGTGAAGAGTAAGAAATGATAGAAGGGAGAAGGACACACACAGAGAAACAGGGAGAGAAGACCAAAGAGAGGGCCGCCGAGCTGAAGCTGAGACTTACACTGAGGGGGAGGAAATGAAGAGAACAACCCAGTCCCTGAGGGAGGCAGAAAGGGACAGACGGACACAAAGACCTGCAGCGAGGCAGGGACACCTAAGGAGGCAGACATGAGGCCATTGCTGGGGGGATCTGACTTCCTGGCAGTGGGGGCCCGCACGCGAGGCTTTTCAGTAGCACCTGGACACGGACAGGAAATGGACAAGGATGGGCTGGTTAGGAAGAACACCAAAGAAACAGCGAACAGGGCTTCTTTATGGGGGAGGAGTGTGGGGGAGGAGGGGAGAAGGCAGTGTAGGTGGGTGTGCTGGGAAGGCCAGAGAGCCCTGAGCTCAGATTTCATGTCCCTTTGCCTCAGGTCCCTGGCTTGTGAGGGCCTCTGGGTGGGGAGTGCCCCCCAAGGTCCTCTGGTTACCCATAGATCTAGTGCCAGGCTGAACATAGTGATAGTGACGGGGTCAGGGTCACAAATGGCCTGGGACCATTCTGATTTCTTGTCTAACCATGTGTCCCAATGGACATTATGATCACTAAAGCCAGAGAGATTGTGTCACCATTGCCTGGTGCCAGCGTGCTGCCTCTCTTCTCTATCCCTGTGTTACTGCTCAGGTTCCAGACTCCCTATTGCTTGTCTGGACCCCTACATGCGACCCCAACTCTTCCCTGCACCCAGCAGCTTCTGCCAAGCCAATCTTTACTCTGTAGCCAGGAGGATCTTCCAAAAGCACAATCTAACCATGCTACCACCGTGTCGAAACCTTCAGTGACTCCCTAGTACCCGCAGGTCCTGTGTGGCTTGGCCCTGCCCACCCATCCAGCACCAGTCAAACCCCTTCCCATCTCAGACCTTTGCTCTGGCCACACCGAATTGCAGTTCAGCTTTGTTCTAGCACACCATTCTCATTCTTTCTTCAGAACGTCCTTTTCTTACCTTGTCCCCTGGGGAACTTCTAGGTATATTTCAATACAGGGTTCTAATGTCTCTCCCTCCAGGAGGCTTCTCCCAAGACCCCTATTCCTGAGGCTGGTCTAGGGACCCACCTCTGCTCCTGCAGCCATCTATCCTCTCAGTGTCGCATTTAACAGTCCACATAGTGATCATTGGGGTACTTGTCGAGTCCGGGGAGGGAAAGGCCATGTGTTATTTACTTATATATCTGCAAAGCCCAGTACAAGGCCTTATGTAAACTGTGTTCTTAGGAGATGTCTGAATGAAAGAACACTGGTGGGCTTGGGAGTCTGGCAGGGGTCACTGGACCTGACCAGGGGATATGGGGCCCTAGAGCTCCCATGCTGGGCACCAGGAAGGGACGAGACAGAAACTCGGTCTTCCCTTGGCGAGGTTATTTTGGTTGTGGCAAATAAACCCTTTTGGAAAATGTGACCAGCTTTTGATCCTTGTGTCTTCACTCCTGACGCCCTCCTTTCAGCATGTAATGAAGGCAGCGACCTCTGTTAATAAAGAATAATTATGGGGCTGGATTAGAGAGATTATCGGGAACAGGTGGAGCCCCTCGCCCCACCCGGTCTGACCCTCAGCAGCGGGCAGCAAGGATGAGCTCACACTTTCCCTGTCTCCAGGGAGGATGTGCCACTAGGGGCCTCCCAGCCGTGGCTGTTAATCCTTTGGGGTGGGGAGAGAATTCTTCTGCCAGTCACTTTCCATTCTCACCAAGTCCCAGGTGAGATTCCAGGGGATCAGTGGAAAAGGTCTCCCCAACCCAGCAGAGGCCCCCATGCTACCTTCCCACTCCCCCTGTTCAATAGAGCAGGAAGACAGAGGGCGAGAGTCAGCTGGAGGGGAAAGCCCCTGCAAGGGCGGCAGGCCATGTAGGTTCCTGTCCTGGCTTACTTTCTGGAATACACCTGGGTGACCTGTGCCATTGCTCCTATTTTGGCCTCAGTTTCCTCATCCGTACAATAAGACAGTTGGGTTGTACCATCTTTTCCCAAGCTGAGCTCTGTAGAAACAGTCCTAGTTTTTAAGTATATAAAAACTCGGGGAATAAAAGTCTCATACGAAATAATATAAATACACAGATTTCCTTAACTTTTATAGCCAGGTGTAAAAGATATAGTTTAAATATGAAAAATAAAGGAACAGGTGTAATTATATTATAAATATGAAGGTAAACATTAAGAAATATAAAATAATAAATTTGAGTCATGGCAAGGAAAGGGAAGGAGGAATAAACTAATTCTATCATTATTCCTAGTAACAGTTACTGTTTGCAATTCAATACAACAACAAAAAAAAACAAAAGATGAATTTTATCTCTCAAACATTTCTTGCATCAAAAAGGAAATCAAAACAGATTGTAGAAATCCAGAGACTTGAGATAGTAATAGCAATCCATATCAGATCTATGGAATACTGCTAAAGCAGAGCTCAGAGAAAAGTTCTAAATACTTTTATTAATAAATAATAAAGATTGAGAATTCATAAATTAGGTAGCCAATCCAAGAAATTATAAACACGGCAATAAAATAAGCCTAAAGAAATCACAAGGAAAAATTTATAAAAATAAAAGTAGATATTAATGAATTAGAAATCAGAAAAATACCATAATAAAGATTATTTTTTTAAAAAACCAAGTAAAATAGATAAGATGTTAAGTAATCTAATCCAGAAAAAAAGGGAATAGCACACATTCATAAAATAAGAAATGGTATAGGGAAATAACCCTACTTTCAGAGGAAATCAAAAGAATATGCAAATATACTTGAGCGCTACATGAAACTGATAATTTTTAAAGAAAACATAACTTACAAAAGTGTGCCTGGGAGTACATATAGGTACTAAAATCTAAACAGATTAATAACCATATAAGAAATAGTTACTCCTAAAAAAAAAAAAAAATCACTAGGCATAGATGGTTTTACAAAGGAATTCTACCGAACATTTAAAGAATCATTTAAGTAATTTAAATCATTTAAGTTTATTCAAGGCTAATTTCCTTCAATATGTAAAGAACTCTTGTAAATCAATAATAAAGAGCTGACAACTCAATAGAGAAATAGATGAAGTATATGAACAGACCACTCACAGAGAAGGGAAAGAAATGACACTTAGAGACTATAAAAAGACCCATCCAGCTCAAAATAAGAAAACTGCATAGTAAAACTATAATGTGATACCATTTTTCACTTATCAGATAAAAATTTTGAAATCATATAAAGCGCTGGGTTAG